>NC_047033.1:32062550-32362550 GCF_902652985.1 Pecten maximus
TGATGTTTAAAGCTGACAATCGGGAAGTGCCGGTTGGTGAGGACTACAGGTATTATGGTCGGTCTCCGAATTTTATTTTAGAAGCATTCCGTATGTTACTCGATACATTGTATATAACCGGGTGTTCCATTGTGTCTATCCAGTCTGTATTTTGAAAACCTGCCACTACTTGAATATGGTATACATGACTGTTTTAGAGGAGTAGTCATAAAGGAGAGGACGCTCACCCTTCCGGGACGAGTGGTCGTATCCAGCCTTAACAGTCAGACGACACATGTCATACGGGTATAGACTATTAACCTGAGTCAAAAACTAAACACTGTTTATAACAGTATTAAATATACTGAAAGGAAAAAGAAACGAGATTTAAAATTACACGGTGACGAGAAATCAAATGGTGTAAATGGTGTAAAAGATATGGAACTACTGTCATCCATGGACATTACAGGTTGATCCAACCTCTCCTGACAGAATACGTATTGGACGAGTTGGACAAAATGATAAAACGTAGATCAAACCCTCCAATCAGCGTCGCTGAGTAGACGTTGACACTAGACGAGGAATGGAACCCTACATCCATACACGATATGGACCGAGAATGCTATTTTAAGAGGGATACCCTTGGATCAACCTGGAATTTGACGAGGGTACCAAACGGACATTTTCAGACGACAGAATGGTTCCCTATTTTACACTATTATCAGATCATGTCATTATTTCCCGTAGTTAACCGGACAATTCTAAATACGTTCCATTTATACTCTTTTATGACAACAAATGCGTGGCCTACCTGTACATTACCATACTCTCAGGAAACAACCACGGCGCAGTTTCCATTTTTATTTATTTATTTTATTTTTTTGTTGCTTTTAGAGAAAGAAGCTCTGAGTAGTGAATGACAAGTCACAAACTACAATAAGTTAATGTTGGGCGTTCGGTTATCAGACCTAACAACAAAAATATGAAATACCAAGAGTATTACTAATATCCCCGACATCAATAATGGCGTTATACGAAGGGTATCTTTGTTAGAAGCTGAATTTCCCGGTATGTTGTAGGCATGCTGTAACACCATTATTACACAGTAGAACAGACATCTATGTAGAGTGATTCATCTCGGCACTACAGACACTGGAACAAGGACACAGAGTGTTACTGCGACGTAAACTGTTAATGCCAACTAATTATTACCTGTTACAGATCCCCTTACATTTATCAGCGAAACTAATTGCGTTAATTATGCAAATGATAAATAAATACTTGTTTGGCAGTGGTGAGAAGTAGACGGACGTACTGTCAACTGTATTTGTAACATATAGTGGCGGGAATACTGATAGATTCTACGTTACAGTAGTGGTGGGAATACTGATAGATTCTACGTTACAGTAGTGACGGGAATACTGATAGATTCAACGTTACAGTAGTGGTGGGAATACTGATATTTTCTGCGTTACTGTAGTGACGGGAATACTGATAGATTCTACGTTACAGTAGTGACGGGAATACTGATAGATTCTACGTTACTGTAGTGGTGGGAATACTGATAGATTCTACGTTACAGTAGTGGTGGGAATACTGATAGATTCTACGTTACTGTAGTAGTGGGAATACTGATAGATTCTAGGTTACAGTAGTGGTGGGAATACTGATAGATTCTACGTTACTGTAGTGGTGGGAATACTGATAGATTCTACGTTACTGTAGTGACAGGAATACTGATAGATTCTACGTTACTGTAGTGACGGGAATACTGATAGATTCTACGTTACAGTAGTGGTGGGAATACTGATAGATTCTACGTTACTGTAGTGACGGGAATACTGATAGATTCTATGTTACTGTAGTGGTGGGAATACCTGTAGTGGTGGGAATACTGATAGATTCTACGTTACAGTAGTGACGGGAATACTGATAGATTCTACGTTACTGTAGTGGTGGGAATACTGATAGATTCTACGTTACTGTAGTGGTGGGAATACTGATAGATTCTACGTTACAGTAGTGACGGGAATACTGATAAATTCTACGTTACATTAGTGGTGGGAATACTGATAGATTCTACGTTACTGTAGTGGTGGGAATACTGATAGATTCTACGTTACTGTAGTGGTGGGAATACTGATAGATTCTACGTTACTGTAGTGACGGGAATACTGATAGATTCTACGTTACAGTAGTGGTGGGAATACTGATAGATTCTACGTTACTGTAGTGACGGGAATACTGATAGATTCTATGTTACTGTAGTGGTGGGAATACTGATAGATTCTACGTTACTGTAATGGTGGGAATACTGATAGATTCTACGTTACTGTAGTGACGAGAATACTGATAGATTCTACGTTACAGTAGTGACGGGAATACTGATAGATTCTACGTTATAGTAGTGGTGGGAATACTGATAGATTCTACGTTACTGTAGTGGTGGGAATACTGATATATTCTACGTTACTGTAGTGGTGGGAATACTGATAAATTCTACGTTACAGTAGTGGTGGGAATACTTATAGATTCTACGTTACTGTAGTGACGGGAATACTGATAGATTCTACGTTACTGTAGTGGTGGAAATACTGATAGATTCTACGTTACTGTAGTGGTGGGAATACTGATAGATTCTACGTTACAGTAGTGGTGGGAATACTGATAGATTCTACGTTACAGTAGTGGTGGGAATACTGATAGATTCTACGTTACTGTAGTGACGGGAATACTGATAGATTCTAGGGTTCAGTAGTGGTGGGAATACTGATAGATTCTACGTTACTGTAGTGACGGGAATACTGATAGATTCTACGTTACAGTAGTGACGGGAATACTGACAGATTCTACGTTACTGTAGTGGTGGGAATACCGATAGATTCTACGTTACTGTAGTGGTGGGAATACTGATAGATTCTACGTTACTGTAGTGGTGGGAATACTGATAGATTCTACGTTACTGTAGTGACGGGAATACTGACAGATTCTACGTTACTGTAGTGGTGGGAATACTGATATATTCTACGTTACTGTAGTGACGGGAATACTGATAGATTCTACGTTACAGTAGTGGTGGGAATACTGATAGATTCTACGTTACAGTAGTGACGGGAATACTGATAGATTCTACGTTACAGTAGTGGTGGGAATACTGATAGATTCTACGTTACTGTAGTGGTGGGAATACTGATAGATTCTACGTTACTGTAGTGGTGGGAATACTGATAGATTCTACGTTACTGTAGTGACGGGAATACTGATAGATTCTACGTTACAGTAGTGGTGAGAATACTGATAGATTCTACGTTACTGTAGTGGTGGGAATACTGATAGATTCTACGTTACTGTAGTGGTGGGAATACTGATAGATTCTACGTTACTGTAGTGGTGGGAATACTGATAGATTCTACGTTACAGTAGTGGTGGGAATACTGATAGATTCTACGTTACAGTAGTGACGGGAATACTGATAGATTCTACGTTACAGTAGTGGTGGGAATACTGATAGATTCTACGTTACAGTAGTGGTGGGAATACTGATAGATTCTACGTTACTGTAGTGGTGGGAATACTGATAGATTCTACGTTACAGTAGTGGTGGGAATACTGATAGATTCTACGTTACAGTAGTGGTGGGAATACTGATAGATTCTACGTTACTGTAGTGACGGGAATACTGATAGATTCTACGTTACTGTAGTGGTGGGAATACTGATAGATTCTACGTTACTGTAGTGGTGGGAATACTGATAGATTCTACGTTACAGTAGTGGTGGGAATACTGATAGATTCTACGTTACAGTAGTGGTGGGAATACTGATAGATTCTACGTTACAGTAGTGACGGGAATACTGATAGATTCTACGTTACAGTAGTGGTGGGAATACTGATAGATTCTACGTTACTGTAGTGACGGGAATACTGATAGATTCTACGTTACTGTAGTGGTGGGAATACTGATAGATTCTACGTTACAGTAGTGGTGGGAATACTGATAGATTCTACGTTACAGTAGTGACGGGAATACTGATAGATTCTACGTTACAGTAGTGGTGGGAATACTGATAGATTCTACGTTACAGTAGTGACGGGAATACTGATAGATTCTACGTTACAGTAGTGGTGGGAATACTGATAGATTCTACGTTACTGTAGTGGTGGGAATACTGATAGATTCTACGTTACAGTAGTGACGGGAATACTGATAGATTCTACGTTACAGTAGTGGTGGGAATACTGATAGATTCTACGTTACTGTAGTGGTGGGAATACTGATAGATTCTACGTTACAGTAGTGGTGGGAATACTGATAGATTCTACGTTACTGTAATGGTGGGAATACTGATAGATTCTACGTTACAGTAGTGGTGGGAATACTAAATTGATACATACGTAACACATACATAGCTATCCCACTAGTTTTGTAATTCTGCTCCGTTTAAATCAGTTAGATAAAGTACCATTTCTCTTGACTTTACAATGGCAGCCAATGATTCCTGGATGCAAATCTAGAATTTTCATATCACCTAACAGAGGCCTGGATGTAAATCTAGAATTTTCATATCACCTCACAGAGGCCCGGATGTAAGTTAAGAATTTCCATATCACCTAACAGAGGCCCGGATGTAAGTTAAGAATTTTCATATCACCTAAGAGATGCCCGGATGTAAGTTAAGAATTTCCATATCACCTCACAGATGCCCGGATGTAAGTTAAGAATTATCATATCACCTCACAGAGGCCCGGATGTAAGTTTGAAATTCCGCATCACCTAACAGAGTATAGCCAGCCTTATAGTGTGGCTATGGTGATATAACTGCGGGTTGGGGCTAGTTTTTTGGTGATTTGCCGACCTACTCGTAACAAATTAAACATACACTAGACTGATACATAATATTTAAAAAACATTTAACAGGTGACGGACTGTAGAAATATATGCACTTTGAGTACTACCAGGAGTTTTGTTCCTCAGACTTGCTGTTTTTTTCCAAACACTGTGACATAATCTCTATAATTGCTTGATGTTCGGACTTGTAATACGAAAACAAGTATTTCCTCTTCCTGTAACATTTGTCCCGTGTGTAATACCCTGACACAGCTGTTTACATACCGCCTGTGGTTATATAAACACCCCAATAGAATTCTCTGATCGGTGACTACCAGGTACTATATCTAACAGATTCGACAAGCATGTCGGTAGTGGTACATCACGGTAGAAATCTCCCTGTATTATCTATGGAAGGGTGTGTATTAAGGAGGCCGTTAATCCTAGTCACGTGATCTACATACAACTAACGATGTTTCAGACTGTAACGTTATCAATTCAATTCAATTCAATTTATTTCTCTTTAACCATACATAACAGTACAGAGAAAACATATTTACACAATACAAAAATTATATACAGTTGTTCAGCCAGTGTATAAAGTATGCACACGCAGACTGTATCAATTAGTTTATCAAAACATCTGATATTTAACCATATCGTTACGCATGATACCATTTTATATAATTTCAAATCAACAAAACGACAAAAAAAAAAAAAAAAAAAAGATCAAGTCAAGATGAACATGATGTGTAACATCATGCTATGGAGGACACATTGCTAAAGATAATACTAATGAATTTACAGAGTTTTTTCAATGTATTTACGTGGTTTGAGTTCATAAGATCTCTAAATTTTAATATGTTCGGCCTTGTATAATAATATTTATTTAGATATAATTTTCTATGCGCAGCTAATGACTGGCATTCTAGCAGATAATGGAATTCATCTCCTATTTGTTGACTATTACAAAAAGTACATATTCTTTCGTGGCGTTCAATATTATTCCACCTTCCAGTTTCAATAATCAGTCTATGATTTGTAGTTCTGAACTTACAAAAAGTATTTCTTTCTTTATCTGTAAGAACGTCTAGATAGCATTCAAAACCAAATTTGTTTTTAAAAATTCTGTAACAACCAGACTTAGAAGAATTAAATACATCATTATCCCACTGCTGTATAAACTGATCATGGAGTGTTTGTTTTACATATGACTTTATCCAAGAAGTATCTAATTCCTGGATATACTGGATATTCCACACATAGCTAATACCACATTCATCTAATAATTGTTGTATATAACGTATATAGGGAACATTATTATTACGGTATTGGTTTAGACATAACAGTTTATAAGTTATTACATTTAGTTTGTTTTCTTTTGAATTAATCAATTGAGACCAATAGGTCAACATTCTCGTCTTAACTGAGATATTCAAAGGATAAGCTCCAAGTTCACCATAAACCATAGACGTTGGTGTACTTATCAACATGAGATACAAAAAGATTGAATGATAAAGTATTAATAGAAAGTGTGAGGCAGTAGGGAACAGTTAAATTTAGCTGAACTATCTTTGATGTCGATATTTCACCAACAGAATGGTCTAATCTAAGGTAACATGACGTCGTATGTGATGGTATCTTTTTAGGTAACACACATATTTTATTTCAATCTGACACTTTCGTCTAAAACCACGTCACAGGAACACTGGCCATGCCTTGAAAATATAGCCTTGTCGTTCAAACACGAGTGATCACTACCTGCCGAGATAGTAAAGATGTGATTTTAACTCACGAGTTAGATAACTTCTACACAACGGTCTAATAGTAATATAGGGCGAGCTAGATAACTTCTACACTAGGTAACTCTGACTGGTGGTTATAGAACGGCCTAATAGTAATATAGGGCGAACTAGATAACTTCTACACAAGGTAACTCTGACTGAGGGTTATAGAACGGCCTAATAGTAATATAGGGCGAGCTAGATAACTTCTACACAAGGTAACTCTGACTGGTGGTTATAGGTCTAATAGTAATATAGGGCGAGCTAGATAACTTCTACACTAGGTAACTCTGACTGGTGGTTATAGGTCTAATAGTAATATAGGGCGAGCTAGATAACTTCTACACTAGGTAACTCTGACTGGTGGTTATAGAACGGTCTAATAGTAATATAGGGCGAACTAGATAACTTCTACACAAGGTAACTCTGACTCGTGGTTATAGAACGGTCTAATAGTAATATAGGGCGAGCTAGATAACTTCTACACAAGGTAACTCTGACTGGTGGTTATAGAACGGTCTAATAGTAATATAGGGCGAGCTAGATAACTTCTACACAAGGTAACTCTGACTGACGGTTATAGAACGGCCTAATAGTAATATAGGGCGAGCTAGATAACTTTTACACAAGGTAACTCTGACTGGTGGTTATAGGTCAAATAGTAATATAGGGCGAGCTAGATAACTTCTACACCAGGTAACTCTGACTGGTGGTTATAGGTCTAATAGTAATATAGGGCGAGCTAGATAACTTCTACACAAGGTAACTCTGACTGGTGGTTATAGAACGGTCTAATAGTAATATAGGGCGAGCTAGATAACTTCTACACAAGGTAACTCTGACTGGTGGTTATAGGTCTAATAGTAATATAGGGCGAGCTAGATAACTTCTACACAAGGTAACTCTGACTGGTGGTTATAGGTCTAATAGTAATATAGGGCGAGCTAGATAACATCTACACAAGGTAACTCTGACTGGTGGTTATAGAACGGTCTAATAGTAATATAGGGCGAGCTAGATAACTTCTACACAAGGTAACTCTGACTGATGGTTATAGGTCTAATAGTAATATAGGGCGAGCTAGATAACTTCTACACTAGGTAACTCTGACTGGTGGTTATAGAACGGTCTAATAGTAATATAGGGCGAGCTAGATAACTTCTACACAAGGTAACTCTGACTGGAGGTTATAGAACGGTCTAATAGTAATATAGGACGAGCTAGATAACTTCTACACAAGGTAACTCTGACTGGTGGTTATAGAACGGTCAATAGTAATATAGGGCGAGCTAGATAACTTCTACACAAGGTAACTCTGACTGGTGGTTATAGAACGGTCAATAGTAATATAGGGCGAGCTAGATAACTTCTACACAAGGTAACTCTGACTGGTGGTTATAGAACGGTCAATAGTAATATAGGGCGAGCTAGATAACTTCTACACAAGGTAACTCTGACTGATGGTTATAGGTCTAATAGTAATATAGGGCGAGCTAGATAACTTCTACACTAGGTAACTCTGACTGGTGGTTATAGAACGGTCTAATAGTAATATAGGGCGAGCTAGATAACTTCTACACAAGGTAACTCTGACTGGAGGTTATAGAACGGTCTAATAGTAATATAGGACGAGCTAGATAACTTCTACACAAGGTAACTCTGACTGGTGGTTATAGAACGGTCAATAGTAATATAGGGCGAGCTAGATAACTTCTACACAAGGTAACTCTGACTGGTGGTTATAGAACGGTCAATAGTAATATAGGGCGAGCTAGATAACTTCTACACAAGGTAACTCTGACTGGTGGTTATAGAACGGTCTCATAGTAATATAGGGCGAGCTAGATAACTTCTACACAAGGTAACTCTGACTGGTGGTTATAGGTCTAATAGTAATATAGGGCGAGCTAGATAACTTCTACACAAGGTAACTCTGACTGGTGGTTATAGGTCTAATAGTAATATAGGGCGAGCTAGATAACTTCTACACAAGGTAACTCTGACTGGTGGTTATAGAACGGTCAATAGTAATATAGGGCGAGCTAGATAACTTCTACACAAGGTAACTCTGACTGGTGGTTATAGAACGGTCAATAGTAATATAGGGCGAGTTAGATAACTTCTACACAAGGTAACTCTGACTGGTGGTTATAGGTCTAATAGTAATATAGGGCGAGCTAGATAACTTCTACACAAGGTAACTCTGACTGGTGGTTATAGAACGGTCTAATAGTAATATAGGGCGAGCTAGATAACTTCTACACTACGTAACTCTGACTCGTGGTTATAGGTCTAATAGTAATATAGGGCGAGCGAGATAACTTCTACACTAGGTAACTCTGACTGGTGGTTATAGAACGGTCTAATAGTAATATAGGGCGAGCTAGATAACTTCTACACAAGGTAACTCTGACTGGTGGTTATAGGTCTAATAGTAATATAGGGCGAGCTAGATAACTTCTACACTAGGTAACTCTGACTGGTGGTTATAGGTCTAATAGTAATATAGGGCGAGCTAGATAACTTCTACACAAGGTAACTCTGACTGGTTGTTATAGAACGATAGGGCGAGCTAGATAACACCTCTTATTCATATAATAAATGTAGATACACAAACCGTAATCCTCATCTAGGTGTTACGATTTAAATTATTGCTTAATGTTAAAAATTAACTGCACACCATTATCAGTTGATTATCACATCACAATTAATTTTGTACCCTGGATAACTCCTCGTTAGCATGAAACTTATATATTGTAATGAATGGAGTCACAGTGTGTATCGCTAGTAAACTTTGTTCGTATTAACCGTGGTTTCATAATAAAGATTCATGTATTCTTGCTGTTGTAGTATGTCACGCAAAGTGAAAAATGCACATTTCATTTGCATATTTGTATAAATGTGTATATTTCAAAATCTACCATCAACTCAGAAAATTACAATCTGCCGGCCGAGAATCTGCACAAATTGTTGGCATGTTATATCACTGTTATGTAAATAGTTATCATGAGAGAACTGTAATATACTTATATAGCCTTTAGGTATTGTAATCGGCATATATCAAATAAGAAGCATGTTTAAAAGTTCATCATAACATTCTGTACATTTCGAATTAGATATCTGAGAATTATTCCAAAAGAAATTTGCTATTTGTGTTGATACGGCTGTTGCCATGGACACATGAAAACATAGAATAATTCTATTAACTTTGTTGACATAAACATCGATACGTATTTGTCCAACCTTGTTGCCAGAATGATGCAAACAACGATTATAACTCAGAAAATGAATAAATTAACCTGAATTCCGATGTGCATATACATTATTTTAGGGACAATTTTTAAAGCCTATTTACATATTTACCGATGTTACCTTAACACCGCCTAGTCTGTTGATGTTTTCGGATATTTTAAAACTTTAACATAAAATTCTCTCAGATACACCGCATACTTTGGATGATTTTAAATATGTTTATTAATTGATACAAGTCGTGAACAGATTTGTATTTTTTAAGTCACCATTTAGAGGTGTCACTTCGCTAAATTTTATATCAATGCTAATTATGCTCCAGGTATCCAACATGCGATTGGCCTAAACGTGCACATGACCCCAACAATTAAATATGCCCTCGAAGACGACCTCATAGCCTTAATTTGCAGGAATAGTTTCTGAGTCAGAAACAACTTAGATATGAGATTATCAGGAGGAAGTGAGTGGGGCTGTTCTATTAGATCTGCATGATAGGCATCACGGAGGCCTACATTAAGACTCTGAAAATATAACGTTAAATGAAATTTTCAACAAAAAAACAGAGTGAAAATGTCTAATTTACGTTCGAGAATGATTTCTGATTTTGTATATGTTCAGAATTAGCTCATATTGCTTTAAATTTGCCCATTTTCAATCAAAATCAATTCGTAATCATAACTGTCCGATTCCATGAAATACATTGTACATTCCATAACATGTTTATACGAACGGTTATTTGGGGTAAATAAATATCAAAAATGAAGGGTAGGTCTTATGTCAATACCGATTTGATTTTATCTGCACCAAAATCTTAGCGACACCAAACGTTGTCGGATAATTCTATGCTTTCATATAGCAGGGCGCTCTAGCCATTCACCAGACACGGTGTCCGCGGCAGAGGAAACTCTAAAAGTTGTCTTTGTTGAGTGACGTCAGACAGCTAAGGACAAGGTAGTTCGTTTTGTTGTTGAGTCTGACTAATCAGCTGATTGTGAAGGGGGTTATGATAAGTTCAGATCCAATCAGAACACGCGTTGCAAACGAATCGTATTATAAACGGGTAGGCTATATGGAATGAACACAACGTAAACAGTGGTGACTACTTCCAACAGTTGTTATAATGGTGTTGTGTTAACCGTGCATGTCCCTAGACGGCGTTAGATTGAGTCATATTGAGCCAGGCGGCGTTCGATTGAGCCTGATTGAGTCACTCGACGTTCTATTGTGCCGGATTGAGCCAGGCGACGTAAGATTTGATCCTGATTGAATCACGGCGTTCTATTGAACATGGTTCTGCCAGGCGGCGTTCGATTGAGTCATATTGAGCCAGGCGGCTTTTGATTGAGCCCGACTGAGTCACAAGTCGTTCAGTTGAGATCGATTGAGTCACTCGATTGCGCCAGATTGAGCCAGGCGGCCTTTGATAGAGTCTGATTGAATCACACGGCGTTCGATCGAGTCATATTTGGGCAGACGGCGATTGATTAAACCAGATTGAGCTAGAGGCGTTAGGTTGAGCTAGATTAAGTCACACGTCGTTCAGTTGAGATCGATTGAGCCAGATTGAGCATTACGGATACAACCCTCACCGACACAAATATCACGGATACAACCCTCACGGATACAAACCTCACGGACACAAATATCACGGACATAACTATCACGGATACAAACCTCACGGACACAAATATCACGGAATACAACCCTCACGGATACAACCCTCACGGACACAAATATCACGGACACAACCCTCACGGATACAACCCTCACGGACACAACCCTCAGGGACACAAATATCACGGACATAACTATCACGGATACAAACCTCACGGACACAAATATCACGGAATACAACCCTCACGGACACAAATATCACGGACACAACACTCACGGACACAACCCTCACGGATACAACCCTCAGGGACACAAATATCACGGACATAACTCTCACGGATACAACCCTCATGGACACATATCACGGAATACAACCCTCATGGACACACATATCACGGACACAACCCTCACGGACATAAATATCACGGACACATACCGTAACACACATACGTCTGCATATTTTAGGGAAGAAAAAAGGAGTTGAGTTTATAGTTAATTGAAAGAACCTGCATAAACACTCTTCCAATTGCTCTGAATACATTCCAGCCATGCCTGTATGTTACAAGTATTATATATGACAACGAACAGGCAAAGTTTCAAATAACACGCTTGGGAATTTAACTATTGTTGGCAGAATACTAGATTATATATACAATAAAAATTGGATACTGATAAAAAAACGTGAATACCCGTAGCTGTACCTCGACACACCAAACCTGTAGCATATGCTTTCCCTCGTTAGAAACTCACAGATCGTATATTTTCGAAACCTTGAACTATCAGTTTTGTAACCCTGTCTTTACGATCTCCCCAAGTTTGTTTTTTTGTTTTGTGTGTCTATTTTTTTTTTAACTGCTTTAAAGCAGAATCCGTGCCTTATGACGAGAAAGACCGTGTAACATTTGCTACCTAATTACTAGGTATTAGTTTTGTACCAACTTTCGACTGAATGCCGTCAGTTGTAATCCGCCGTAAGCCGGTATATTTACGTGATATACTAGCCAAAGTTGGTGCCAGGCGTACTTTTCATTTCCCCACTAAGTTCTGCCAGTATTTGTCGACTTCAATCATAGATACCCGTAGCTCACTCGCAGTGGAACAGATCATGGCTTGCATAACGACAAGACTGTTGGCGTTTAAGACTATATAACTAAACCAAACCGAGGTCGACGTTAACCCCGAGAAAACTCGTGTATACTTACAATAGGCGTCCTGGTGTTGTAGGTAAGCCATTGATTACGTACAGACAACCAGTAACATTAACTGTTGGTAGGTGAGATCTGAGTATCAGCCATATCCCTTCCTAATTTCCCTGTCTCTAACGTAACCTACATACCTATCATCAAATGGTTTCTCGGTACAATTGATTATCCCAACCTTTAGACCATTGTAATCTTGATTATCCTACCATTTATGCCGATATCCTCCTAATCATCCTACCATTTATGCCGATATTATCCCAATTATCACACCATTTAGGCCGATACCCTCCTAATTATCACACCCTTTAGGCCGATACCCTCCTAATTATCACACCCTTTAGGCCGATATCCTCCTAATTATCACACCCTTTAGGTCGATATCCTCCTAATTATCACACCCTTTATGTCGATATCCTCCTAATTATCACACCCTTTAGGCCGATATCATCCTAATTATCACACCCTTTATGTCGATATCCTAATTATCACACCCTTTATGTCGATATCCTCCTAATTATCACACCCTTTAGGCCGATATCCTCCTAATTATCACATCCTTTAGGCCGATATCCTCCTAATTATCACACCCTTTAGGTCGATATCCTCCTAATTATCACACCCTTTAGGTCGATATTCTCCTAATTATCACACCCTTAAGGCCGATATCCTCCTAATTATCACACCCTTTATGTCGATATCCTCCTAATTATCACACCCTTTAGGTCGATATCCTCCTAATTATCACACCCTTTATGCCGATATCCTCCTAATTATCACACCCTTTATGTCGATATCCTCCTAATTATCACACCCTTTAGGTCGATATTCTCCTAATTATCATACCATTTAGGCCGATATTCTCCTAATTATCCTACCATTTAGGCCGATATCCTCCTAATTATCACACCCTTTAGGTCGATTTTCTCCAAATCTATAAGTTGAGAATAGACTCTTTTAATGTACATGTAACAGTAAAATTCAGTTTGTTTGAGCTGAGGATAGACACTTTGAGTTCCTGGAACAGGGGACATTTTAGTGTGTTTGTGTTGAGGATGGACTCTGAGTTAATGGAACAGGAGAATTCAATGTGATCGAGTTGAGGATTGTTGGCGAATCGTTGCTTTTAATCAAGATGGGTTGTGACAGACTCACAGCTGACAGTTGAGTTTTAATGTGTTAATAAGCCATGCTAATGTTCGAATGTCTATTGTTAATTATACAGGTTGATGCTGTTGGTTTATCTACGATGTTGACATGTGCAGTCAAATCCTTCTGTGTGTGTTGAGTTCTTGTAACAAGGAAATCCAATGTGTTGGAGCTGAGGAAGGACTCTTTTCAGTGTTTGGGTTTGTGTCACAGTAGGACAATGAGAATGACAATGTTTGGGTTTGTGTGACAGTAGGACATGGAGAATGATAATGTTTGGGTTTGTGTGACAGGGAGAATGATAATGTTTGGGTTTGTGTGACATGGACAATGATAATGTTTGGGTTTGTGTGACAGTAGGACAGGGAGAATGATAATGTTTGGGTTTGTGTGACGGTAGGACAGGGAGAATGATACTGTTTGGGTTTGTGTGACGGTAGGACAGGGAGAATGATAATGTTTGGGTTTGTGTGACAGTAGGACAGGGAGAATGATAATGTTTGGGTTTGTGTAACAGTAGGACAGAGAGAATGATAATGTTTGGGTTTGTGTGACGGTAGGACAGGGAGAATGATAATGTTTGGGTTTGTGTGACAGTAGGACAGGGAGAATGATAATGTTTGGGTTTGTGTGACAGTAGGACAGGGAAAATGATAATGTTTGGTGACAGTAGGACAGGGAGAATGATAATGTTTGGGTTTGTGTGACAGGGAGAATGATAATGTTTGGGTTTGTGTGACAGTAGGACAGGGAGAATGATAATGTTTGGGTTTGTGTGACAGTAGGACAGGGAGAATGATAATGTTTGGGTTTGTGTGACAGGGAGAATGATAATGTTTGGGTTTGTGTGACAGTAGGACAGGGAGAATGATAATGTTTGGGTTTGTGTGACAGTAGGACAGGGAGAATGATAATGTTTGGGTTTGTGTGACAGTAGGACAGGGAGAATGATAATGTTTGGGTTTGTGTGACAGTAGGACAAGGAGAATGATAATGTTTGGGTTTGTGTGACGGTAGGACAGGGAGAATGATAATGTTTGGGTTTGTGTGACATTAGGACAGGGAGAATGATAATGTTTGGGTTTGTGTGACAGGGAGAATGATAATGTTTGGGTTTGTGTGACAGTAGGACAGGGAGAATGATAATGTTTGGGTTTGTGTGACAGGGAGAATGATAATGTTTGGGTTTGTGTGACAGTAGGACAGGGAGAATGATAATGTTTGGGTTTGTGTGACAGTAGGACAAGGAGAATGATAATGTTTGGGTTTGTGTGACGGTAGGACAGGGAGAATGATAATGTTTGGGTTTGTGTGACATTAGGACAGGGAGAATGATAATGTTTGGGTTTGTGTGACGGTAGGACAGGGAGAATGATACTGTTTGGGTTTGTGTGACAGTAGGACAGGGAGAATGATAATGTTTGGGTTTGTGTGACGGTAGGACAGGGAGAATGATAATGTTTGGGTTTGTGTGACAGGGAGAATGATAATGTTTGGGTTTGTGTGACAGTAGGACAGAGAGAATGATAATGTTTGGGTTTGTGTGACAGGGAGAATGATAATGTTTGGGTTTGTGTGACAGTAGGACAGGGAGAATGATAATGTTTGGGTTTGTGTGACAGTAGGACAGGGAGAATGATAATGTTTGGGTTTGTGTGACAGTAGAACATGGTGAATGATAATGTTTGGGTTTGTGTGACGGTAGGACAGGGAGAATGATAATGTTTGGGTTTGTGTGACAGT
The DNA here is from genome assembly GCF_902652985.1 of Pecten maximus. Classification (NCBI taxonomy): domain Eukaryota; kingdom Metazoa; phylum Mollusca; class Bivalvia; order Pectinida; family Pectinidae; genus Pecten; species Pecten maximus. The sequence continues at coordinate 32,078,096 of NC_047033.1, forward strand.
AGGACAGGGAGAATGATAATGTTTGGGTTTGTGTGACAGTAGGACAGGGAGAATGATAATGTTTGGGTTTGTGTGACAGTAGAACATGGTGAATGATAATGTGTGGGTTTGTGTGACGGTAGGACAGGGAGAATGATAATGTTTGGGTTTGTGTGACAGTAGGACAGGGAGAATGATAATGTTTGGGTTTGTGTGACAGGGAGAATGATAATGTTTGGGTTTGTGTGACGGTAGGACAGGGAGAATGATAATGTTTGGGTTTGTGTGACAGGGAGAATGATAATGTTTGGGTTTGTGTGACAGTAGGACAGGGAGAATGATAATGTTTGGGTTTGTGTGACGGTAGGACAGGGAGAATGATAATGTTTGGGTTTGTGTGACGGTAGGACAGGGAGAATGATAATGTTTGGGTTTGTGTGACGGTAGGACAGGGAGAATGATAATGTTTGGGTTTGTGTGACAGTAGGACAGGGAGAATGATAATGTTTGGGTTTGTGTGACAGTAGGACAGGGATAATGATAATGTTTGGGTTTGTGTGACGGTAGGACAGGGAGAATGATAATGTTTGGGTTTGTGTGACGGTAGGACAGGGAGAATGATAATGTTTGGGTTTGTGTGACAGTAGGACAGGGAGAATGATAATGTTTGGGTTTGTGTGACAGTAGGACAGGGAGAATGATAATGTTTGGGTTTGTGTGACAGGGACAATGATAATGTTTGGGTTTGTGTGACAGGGACAATGATAATGTTTGGGTTTGTGTGACAGGGACAATGATAATGTTTGGGTTTGTGTGACAGTAGGACAGGGAGAATGATAATGTTTGGGTTTGTGTGACGGTAGGACAGGGAGAATGATAATGTTTGGGTTTGTGTGACAGTAGGACAGGGAGAATGATAATGTTTGGGTTTGTGTGACGGTAGGACAGGGAGAATGATAATGTTTGGGTTTGTGTGACAGGGACAATGATAATGTTTGGGTTTGTGTGACAGTAGGACAGGGACAATGATACTGTTTGGGTTTGTGTGACAGGGAGAATGATAATGTTTGGGTTTGTGTGACAGTAGGACAGGGAGAATGATAATGTTTGGGTTTGTGTGACGGTAGGACATGGAGAATGATAATGTTTGGGTTTGTGTGACGGTAGGACAGGGAGAATGATAATGTTTGGGTTTGTGTGACGGTAGGACAGGGAGAATGATAATGTTTGGGTTTGTGTGACAGTAGGACAGGGATAATGATAATGTTTGGGTTTGTGTGACAGTAGGACAGGGAGAATGATAATGTTTGGGTTTGTGTGACAGTAGGACAGGGAGAATGATAATGTTTGGGTTTGTGTGACAGTAGGACAGGGAGAATGATAATGTTTGGGTTTGTGTGACGGTAGGACAGGGAGAATGATAATGTTTGGGTTTGTGTGACAGTAGGACAGGGAGAATGATAATGTTTGGGTTTGTGTGACAGTAGGACAGGGAGAATGATAATGTTTGGGTTTGTGTGACGGTAGGACAGGGAGAATGATAATGCTCGGGTTTGTGTGACAGGGAGAATGATAATGTTTGGGTTTGTGTGACGGTAGGACAGGGAGAATGATAATGTTTGGGTTTGTGTGACAGTAGGACAGGGAGAATGATAATGTTTGGGTTTGTGTGACAGTAGGACAGGGAGAATAATAATGTTTGGGTTTGTGTGACGGTAGGACAGGGAGAATGATAATGTTTGGGTTTGTGTGACAGTAGGACAGGGAGAATGATAATGTTTGGGTTTGTGTGACAGTAGGACAGGGAGAATGATAATGTTTGGGTTTGTGTGACGGTAGGACAGGGAGAATGATAATGTTTGGGTTTGTGTGACAGTAGGACAGGGAGAATGATAATGTTTGGGTTTGTGTGACGGTAGGACAGGGAGAATGATAATGTTTGGGTTTGTGTGACGGTAGGACAGGGAGAATGATAATGTTTGTGTTTGTGTGACAGTAGGACATGGAGAATGATAATGTTTGGGTTTGTGTGACAGTAGGACAGGGAGAATGATAATGTTTGGGTTTGTGTGACAGTAGGACATGGAGAATGATAATGTTTGGGTTTGTGTGACAGTAGGACAGGGAGAATGATAATGTTTGGGTTTGTGTGACAGTAGGACATGGAGAATGATAATGTTTGGGTTTGTGTGACAGTAGGACAGGGAGAATGATAATGTTTGGGTTTGTGTGACAGTAGGACAGGGAGAATGATAATGTGTGGGTTTGTGTGACAGTAGGACAGGGAGAATGATAATGTTTGGGTTTGTGTGACAGTAGGACAGGGAGAATGATAATGTTTGGGTTTGTGTGACAGGGAGAATGATAATTTTTGGGTTTGTGTGACAGTAGGACAGGGAGAATGATAGTGTTTGGGTTTGTGTGACAGTAGGACAGGGAGAATGATAATGTTTGGGTTTGTGTGACGGTAGGACAGGGAGAATGATAATGTTTGGGTTTGTGTGACGGTAGGACAGAGAGAATGATAATGTTTGGGTTTGTGTGACAGTAGGACAGGGAGAATGATAATGTTTGGGTTTGTGTGACAGTAGGACAGGGAGAATGATAATGTTTGGGTTTGTGTGACAGTAGGACAGGGAGAATGATAATGTTTGGGTTTGTGTGACAGGGAGAATGATAATGTTTGGGTTTGTGTGACGGTAGGACAGGGAGAATGATAATGTTTGGGTTTGTGTGACAGGGAGAATGATAATGTTTGGGTTTGTGTGACAGTAGGACAGGGAGAATGATAATGTGTGGGTTTGTGTGACGGTAGGACATGGAGAATGATAATGTTTGTGTTTGTGTGACGGTAGGACAGGGAGAATGATAATGTTTGGGTTTGTGTGACAGGGAGAATGATAATGTTTGGGTTTGTGTGACAGTAGGACAGGGAGAATGATAATGTTTGGGTTTGTGTGACAGTAGGACAGGGAGAATGATAATGTTTGGGTTTGTGTGACGGTAGGACAGGGAGAATGATAATGTTTGGGTTTGTGTGACGGTAGGACAGGGAGAATGATAATGTTTGGGTTTGTGTGACAGTAGGACAGTGAGAATGATAATGTTTGGGTTTGTGTGACAGTAGGACAGGGAGAATGATAATGTTTGGGTTTGTGTGACAGTAGGACAGGGAGAATGATAATGTTTGGGTTTGTGTGACGGTAGGACAGGGAGAATGATAATGTTTGGGTTTGTGTGACGGTAGGACAGGGAGAATGATAATGTTTGGGTTTGTGTGACAGGGAGAATGATAATGTTTGGGTTTGTGTGACAGTAGGACAGGGAGAATGATAATGTTTGGGTTTGTGTGACAGTAGGACAGGGAGAATGATAATGTTTGGGTTTGTGTGACAGTAGGACAGGGAGAATGATAATGTTTGGGTTTGTGTGACAGTAGGACAGGGAGAATGATAATGTGTGGGTTTGTGTGACGGTAGGACAGGGAGAATGATAATGTTTGGGTTTGTGTGACAGTAGGACAGGGAGAATGATAATGTTTGGGTTTGTGTGACGGTAGGACAGGGAGAATGATAATGTTTGGGTTTGTGTGACAGTAGGACAGGGAGAATGATAATGTTTGGGTTTGTGTGACGGTAGGACAGGGAGAATGATAATGTTTGGGTTTGTGTGACGGTAGGACAGGGAGAATGATAATGTTTGGGTTTGTGTGACAGTAGGACAGGGAGAATGATAATGTTTGGGTTTGTGTGACAGTAGGACAGGGAGAATGATAATGTTTGGGTTTGTGTGACAGGGAGAATGATAATGTTTGGGTTTGTGTGACAGTAGGACAGGGAGAATGATAATGTTTGGGTTTGTGTGACAGTAGGACAGGGAGAATGATAATGTTTGGGTTTGTGTGACAGTAGGACAGGGAGAATGATAATGTTTGGGTTTGTGTGACAGTAGGACAGGGAGAATGATAATGTTTGGGTTTGTGTGACAGTAGGACAGGGAGAATGATAATGTTTGGGTTTGTGTGACAGTAGGACAGTGAGAATGATAATGTTTGGGTTTGTGTGACAGTAGGACAGGGAGAATGATAGTGTTTGGGTTTGTGTGACAGTAGGACAGGGAGAATGATAGTGTTTGGGTTTGTGTGACAGTAGGACAGGGAGAATGATAATGTTTGGGTTTGTGTGACAGTAGGACATGGAGAATGATAATGTTTGGGTTTGTGTGACAGTAGGACAGGGAGAATGATAATGTTTGGGTTTGTGTGACAGGGAGAATGATGTTTGGGTTTGTGTGACGGTAGGACAGGGAGAATGATAATGTTTGGGTTTGTGTGACAGTAGGACAGGGAGAATGATAATGTTTGGGTTTGTGTGACGGTAGGACAGAGAGAATGATAATGTTTGGGTTTGTGTGACGGTAGGACAGGGAGAATGATAATGTTTGGGTTTGTGTGACGGTAGGACAGGGAGAATGACAATGTTTGGGTTTGTGTGACAGTAGGACAGGGAGAATGATAATGTTTGGGTTTGTGTGACAGTAGGACAGGGAGAATGATAATGTTTGGGTTTGTGTGACAGTAGGACAGGGAGAATGATAATGTTTGGGTTTGTGTGACAGTAGGACAGTGAGAATGATAATGTTTGGGTTTGTGTGACAGTAGGACAGGGAGAATGATAGTGTTTGGGTTTGTGTGACGGTAGGACAGGGAGAATGATAATGTTTGGGTTTGTGTGACGGTAGGACAGGGAGAATGATAATGTTTGGGTTTGTGTGACGGTAGGACAGGGAGAATGATAATGTTTGGGTTTGTGTGACAGTAGGACAGGGAGAATGATAATGTTTGGGTTTGTGTGACAGTAGGACATGGAGAATGATAATGTTTGGGTTTGTGTGACGGTAGGACAGGGAGAATGATAATGTTTGGGTTTGTGTGACAGTAGGACAGGGAGAATGATAATGTTTGGGTTTGTGTGACAGTAGGACAGGGAGAATGATAATGTTTGGGTTTGTGTGACAGTAGGACATGGAGAATGATAATGTTTGGGTTTGTGTGACAGTAGGACAGGGAGAATGATAATGTTTGGGTTTGTGTGACAGTAGGACAGGGAGAATGATAATGTTTGGGTTTGTGTGACGGTAGGACAGGGAGAATGATAATGTTTGGGTTTGTGTGACGGTAGGACAGGGAGAATGATAATGTTTGGGTTTGTGTGACAGTAGGACAGGGAGAATGATAATGTTTGGGTTTGTGTGACAGTAGGACAGGGAGAATGATAATGTTTGGGTTTGTGTGACGGTAGGACATGGAGAATGATAATGTTTGGGTTTGTGTGACAGTAGGACATGGAGAATGATAATGTTTGGGTTTGTGTGACAGTAGGACAGGGAGAATGATAATGTTTGGGTTTGTGTGACAGTAGGACAGGGAGAATGATAGTGTTTGGGTTTGTGTGACAGTAGGACAGGGAGAATGATAATGTTTGGGTTTGTGTGACAGTAGGACAGGGAGAATGATAATGTTTGGGTTTGTGTGACAGTAGGACAGGGAGAATGATAATGTTTGGGTTTGTGTGACAGTAGGACAGGGAGAATGATAATGTTTGGGTTTGTGTGACAGGTAGGACAGGGAGAATGATAATGTTTGGGATTTGTGTGACAGTAGGACAGGGAGAATGATAATGTTTGGGTTTGTGTGACAGTAGGACAGGGAGAATGATAATGTTTGGGTTTGTGTGACGGTAGGACAGGGAGAATGATAATGTTTGGGTTTGTGTGACAGGGAGAATGATAATGTTTGGGTTTGTGTGACAGTAGGACAGGGAGAATGATAATGTTTGGGTTTGTGTGACAGGGAGAATGATAATGTTTGGGTTTGTGTGACAGGGAGAATGATAATGTGAGGGTTTGTGTGACAGTAGGACATGGAGAATGATAATGTTTGGGTTTGTGTGACAGTAGGACATGGAGAATGATAATGTTTGGGTTTGTGTGACAGTAGGACAGGGAGAATGATAATGTTTGGGTTTGTGTGACAGTAGGACAGGGAGAATGATAATGTTTGGGTTTGTGTGACGGTAGGACAGGGAGAATGATAATGTTTGGGTTTGTGTGACGGTAGGACAGGGAGAATGATAATGTTTGGGTTTGTGTGACGGTAGGACAGGGAGAATGATAATGTTTGGGTTTGTGTGACAGTAGGACAGGGAGAATGATAATGTTTGGGTTTGTGTGACGGTAGGACAGGGAGAATGATAATGTTTGGGTTTGTGTGACGGTAGGACAGGGAGAATGATAATGTTTGGGTTTGTGTGACGGTAGGACAGGGAGAATGATAATGTTTGGGTTTGTGTGACAGGGAGAATGATAATGTGTGGGTTTGTGTGACAGTAGGACATGGAGAATGATAATGTTTGGGTTTGTGTGACAGTAGGACAGTGAGAATGATAATGTTTGGGTTTGTGTGACGGTAGGACAGGGAGAATGATAATGTTTGGGTTTGTGTGACGGTAGGACAGGGAGAATGATAATGTTTGGGTTTGTGTGACAGTAGGACAGGGAGAATGATAATGTTTGGGTTTGTGTGACGGTAGGACATGGAGAATGATAATGTTTGGGTTTGTGTGACAGTAGGACATGGAGAATGATAATGTTTGGGTTTGTGTGACAGTAGGACAGGGAGAATGATAATGTTTGGGTTTGTGTGACGGTAGGACAGGGAGAATGATAATGTTTGGGTTTGTGTGACAGTAGGACAGGGAGAATGATAATGTTTGGGTTTGTGTGACGGTAGGACAGGGAGAATGATAGTGTTTGGGTTTATGTGACGGTAGGACAGGGAGAATGATAATGTTTGGGTTTGTGTGACAGGGAGAATGATAATGTTTGGGTTTGTGTGACAGTAGGACAGGGAGAATGATAGTGTTTGGGTTTATGTGACGGTAGGACAGGGAGAATGATAATGTTAAAATCGGACAGATTGGGGACCTTTCTAAGTCAGATTTCTAGCATTTGACGGCAATCAGTTGTAATGTTAAACTAACATCATCTTGTGATTGGCAGCAATTGCGTGGCGACATATGTGTTTTAAAATAACGAGTCCAGCCCTTCTCCCTGTTCCACCTGTGAATATCGCCGTAATAACCTTAATGGGCCCACTCCTATCCCTACGTACTACGGGGGGTACGCCATTTCTGGTTCTCTTACAAAGTACAACGCACTTAGGGAGCGGCGGACGAGTGACATTGACATTCCGGGGAAATAGGATACACGTGTCGCAGGAAACATTAGGTGCAGCCAAACTTAATGCGGTATAACAATGGTGCTGGCTCTCAAGTCTCCACACATTACTGTACGCGTCTGTTTCTCAGATGATACACGGAAGACTTGCAAATGAAGTGGTCGTCAGTGAAATTCTGTGTGTGTGTGGCATCACAGTGCAATATGGCGAACACCAGCGACAACAGGGGACATACATGTCTGAACGAAATACTGTCAGATACCCAGATAGAAACAATTGCTAATATTGCTTAGAATTGAAAAAAATATATATATATATTTCAGTGACTGTTTAGTAGATACTTAAACACTACCAACCAGTTACTGTAAACGTACATATTTTAGCGGTAATTTTATTTTAGCGCTTTTCGCGCTGAAAGCCTTGCGCTAAAGTATGATTACGCTAATTACTTTTTGTACGTTCTATTTCTATAGAAAGTTCTGTGGATGCGCTAATTCATCATTGCGCTAACTGGCTAAAATCTGCAAATGCGCTAAAATTTGATTGCGCTAAAATAAGTACGTTTACAGTATATAACACTTTGGTATTTACATTAATACAGCTGTATTGACGAGTCGTAACCAATAACATCGGCCCCGGGTGACGGGATTACTCCTGTTACATATGTATATATAAACGACACTGGGGTTCCCTCGTAATAGTACGTGTACCTCCGAATTCTGAAACGTTAACACTATCTGGGTTTTAATTGCCGGATATATTGTCGTTAATTGACCAGACTACCTACCGATGGTGTATGATAGTCTAGAGATGGTATTTAAGCATTGAACTGTTTTTGTATGGTATTTATGATCTATTTAATGCCAGAGCTTTGCAAGCAAACAAATCATAATGTGCTGCATATTATGATTTGTTTTCTTGCAAAGCTCTGGCATTCAAATAGATCATAAATACCATACAAAAACAGTTCAACGCTTATATTTACATTCCTTTTACTTTTTATTTTTTAAATGCTATAATTCATATTTAAAATTCATAATTCCCGCCTTACCGACAGTCGGCAGATTTTGTGTCAGTCGTTGGAACAGCCAGAACATGGTCGCGTGCTTTTTGGCAAACAAAATAGTACATGGAAAATTAAAAAAAAAAAAACTCAATTTTGTTAATCATTTTATAATCAACGTAATGCGCAAATGGCATATTTTTTCTAACAAATAATGTAGACAAAATAATTAGTCGTTAAACTTAATTATCCTGGATATTCTAGTTCCGGTTGGTGTTGTATTAATACGCTGATAAGTGTAGCGCGTGATGGATGACATTTAAACGTACATCAATGCCAGAGCTCTCAAACAGACTATATAGTGATATATGGTATATGGTAGTCTGGCGATGGTGTAATACTATAAATCGCGAAGACGTAGTAAGCTGGTTGCCCATGATCTAATGAGCACAAAACAAAAAACAAGACAAAACAAGTAAAAAAACAAAAACAAAACACACAAAAAAAAAAAAACCCAGAAAAACAAACAAACAAATTTGTCAAATAGATTAAATGACTTTAATACTATTTAGTTGGTATATGTCATTACAGGAGTAAGTTAACACGAATGCTGCTTCCTTCATACTAGATACGATATTAAAATATATTAAAAGAATACATTCAATATTACCCAACACATGCCTAATTTGTTCTTACATGATATATTGCCATAAATTTCGTACGATACATGTGTACTAAAACTATTTATCACGTCATCAGTTGTTTTGGACGTCACACGTAACCTGTGATGTCACGTGACTGTTACTCTAGAGAAAAACATACTTAGCAAAAATTCACCTTCCTTACAATATTTTAGAAATAAGTTTGAAAGTGTTTATTGATATTTTCAAAGCCTACAATAAACCTTACCTCTTATAAATATTTTCCATGCCCACGAATACCCGTTAAAGTGGTGACGTTCACTGTCTGACAGGTCCGAGAAGTACATATTAGGCGTTTAGAATGCTATATCAGCGTGGATCTGTTGGTCGCTGTGGTGAAAGAGTCATTTCAGCCCATTGGAATCGGTAGCTACATGCTGACAGTCAGTACTCATTTCAACTCAAACATTAAAGTCGTTTTATCGTCGGAAATCAAACTACGTGTAATTTTGCGGTCTTCCCTAATATGTCTCTCTCCTAAGGTCTGTAAGATGGAGGGAAGAGGCCGTAATAAAACCGGGGCTTGTTTGTGAGACAATACACGAAACGATCGGATTGTGCTGTTACATAATTTGTTATGTTTTATTGGCTGTAATGCATAACATATCTGTAGAAACAGGTTCATTTTGTCTATCGTTAACCAGCTTTCGGATCCGTTAGAGTGCACGCCGGTGTACAGTCCGGTAATAGATCAGTAAACAAGCTATTGACTGTATTTGAAATACATACAGGATGAAAAGAGGAATCCTCTGATTCGATTTCCTGACGTCGTAAGGGAAACATGCATTAATGACTTCCAACTTTTTATTTCACGGCAGCATTGTCTGGCGGAAGGATTCTCCTGAAATACTTGTTGTATGTCACATATATGTTTTGTTTGCTTATAGTTCTGGCACGTGTTTAGCGACAGATGGTTTCAAATTAGAATAGAAAAGTCGAGTTTTTGTCTTGTGAGTCAACAGTGCTCTGTCACACCCCTTCCATCCCCACTGAACATTAATCATACACTTTAAACATTTATATAATCATATCAGCCGCATGCGGTTTTGGCAGAACTACCAACAAACGCCACTGCATGTCTGGGGAATATGTTAGTTTGTTACATTTGGATTTTCTCGGTCGGTGCATTGAGTTACATATCTACGTAGGAAATGTATCTGGTGTGTTGTAGAATGTCAGTTTATGTGTATATAAGTGTCGTAGAGATAACTGATTTAAAATAAAGGTATATATATGTATATCTATAAGTGTGGTAGAAATAGAGGGTTTGGTGAAGGATTCACACCTAATCTTACATATAATATACTGGGACATTAATTTCTAGATCTTGGAATCTTTGACCATCTTTGGATCCTGGAGGCTCTGACCTTCTCTGAGTCCCGAAAACTTTGATTTTCTCCTGATCCTGGAGGCTCTGGCCTTCTCTGAGTCCCGAAAACTTTGGTTTTCTCCTGATCCTGGAGGCCCTGGCCTTCTCTGAGTCCCGAAAACTTTGATTTTCTTCTAATCCTGGAGGCTCTGACCTCCTCTGAGTCCCGAAAACTTTGGTCTTCTCTGGATCCTGGGGGCTCTGGCCTTCTCTGAGTCCCGAAAACTTTGATTTTCTTCTAATCCTGGAGGCTCTGTTCTTCTCTGAGTCCCGGAAACTTTGATTTTCTCCTAATCCTCGAAGCTTTGGTCTTCGCTGGATTCAGGAAGCTTCTGCCCATTGAGTGAAATTCTTCCATGTTATATTCTTTTATGTTTAGTCAGATAACTACTTTCAGATACATGAATTTGCGTTTTAATAAGTTACACCAATACATTAAGGTATATCGCCAGGGAGATCAATCGGCAGAGTATCTCGTGATTGCAATAAATTCATAAATAACGTTTCAGGATTGATTCAAGGCCAATCAAAGAAGATTACAATTGATTTATTTAGTAAAATTGATCCCTACATTAACATCCCAATATCTTATTTGCCTTCTTTTTGTCATATCTCATGTAACTATTTTTTTCAGTTTCATGTTACAAGTATAATTCTTTAACATGCACTGAAAACATTTAAATTCGCTCTAAATAGTATTTAGAAACATTTTATTGAAAACACTAGCCAAGGCTATAGTCAATTACCATATTCTATATATAGGCGTGTATCAATGACACGACGTTATATATATATAGACGTGTATCAGTGATACAATGTTCTATATATAGACGTGTATCAGTGATACAATGTTCTATATATAGACGTGTATCAGTGATACAATGTTCTATATATAGACGTGTATCAGTGATACAATGTTCTATATACAGACGTGTGTCAGTGTGACAATGTTCTATATATAGACGTGTGTCAGTGTGACAATGTTCTATATACAGACGTGTATCAGTACTAGTGTGACAATGTTATATATACGGACGTGTATCAGTGTGACAATGTTCTATATATAGACGTGTATCAGTGTGACAATGTTCTATATATAGACGTGTATCAGTGTGACAATGTTCTATATACAGACGTGTATCAGTGAGACAATGTTCTATATACAGACGTGTATCAGTGTGACAATGTTCTATATATAGACGTGTATCAGTGTGACAATGTTCTATATATAGACGTGTGTCAGTGACACAATGTTCTATATACAGACGTGTACAGTGTATCAGTGTGACAATGTTCTATATACAGACGTGTATCAGTGACACAATGTTATATATACAGACGTGTATCAGTGTGACAATGTTCTATATACAGACGTGTATCAGTGAGACAATGTTCTATATACAGACGTGTATCAGTGTGACAATGTTCTATATACAGACGTGTGTCAGTGAGACAATGTTCTATATACAGACGTGTATCAGTGTGACAATGTTCTATATACAGACGTGTATCAGTGTGACAATGTTCTATATATAGACGTGTGTCAGTGTGACAATGTTCTATATATAGACGTGTGTCAGTGTGACAATGTTATATATACAGACGTGTATCAGTGAGACAATGTTCTATATACAGACGTGTGTCAGTGTGACAATGTTCTATATACAGACGTGTGTCAGTGAGACAATGTTCTATATATAGACGTGTATCAGTGTGTCAATGTTCTATATACAGACGTGTATCAGTGACACAATGTTCTATATACAGACGTGTATCAGTGAGACAATGTTCTATATACAGACGTGTATCAGTGACACAATGTTCTATATACAGACGTGTATCAGTGACACAATGTTCTATATACAGTCGTGTATCAGTGAGACAATGTTCTATATATAGACGTGTGTCAATGTGACAATGTTCTATATACAGACGTGTATCAGTGAGACAATGTTCTATATATAGACGTGTATCAGTGTTACAATGTTCTATATATAGACGTGTATCAGTGTGACAATGTTCTATATACAGATGTGTATCAGTGTGACAATGTTCTATATACAGACGTGTGTCAGTGTGACAATGTTCTATATATAGACGTGTATCAGTGACACAATGTTCTATATATAGACGTGTATCAGTGTGACAATGTTCTATATACAGACGTGTATCAGTGAGACAATGTTATATATACAGACGTGTGTCAGTGAGACAATGTTCTATATATAGACGTGTATCAGTGTGACAATATCAAGGTTAAATGTCACCTCTACTAAACTTACTGATCATTTAATCTGGAATCATTAGTTATAAAGCTCTAAAAAATTGAAAAATAAAATACCTGTTTAGGAATTTAAAGACGTGTCTATTTCTGAATAAAGGCCCGTAGAACAGTATAACTACTGAGTCAGTGATATATAAATCACGGGTGGTAATCGGTACCACGTTGTTTCTGTCACATCAACGCTATCCAATGACAGCAGATTTATCCACCGTGCTCCAAGCCGGGGCTTTACTGTTTGAACGCTACCATTCGGACACATGTGTAGCGTTTTACTACAGACAGGACTGACTGATTTATGCAAGGTTCCCTGTCAGAGAGGAAGAAAGGAAGAAACCCACAAAAAAGTTCTCAGTGAAATAATTCGAATCATTTCTGCAGCGTCATGGTTGGTTGGTGCTTGTACAGCTGTTTAGCCGACGTGACGTGGATGAAATACTCCAGTCATGTGGCTGGATAAATGACATCACGTGACTGCATGTGTGTTCGTGCTCCTCAGACAGTCATTACCTCATCATCGGTATCAACAGATTCCTGTAATTAGATATCATGATATCCGACAAATCTTTAAATATATGTGGCCACAGTAAAATGTGGGATGGTTGGAGACCTCAAACACCTGGCGCCGCATGTCTTTTACAGTAAAACCGCATCACACTTAATTAAGGCGGTTATAAAATGGTAAAACTACAACCCTAGAGCAAACCTAATGATTTCCGTTAGCCAGGACTCCCGATGTTATATCGGCAGTGTCCGTAGCTACCCGGATATTTCCGTTAGCCATGACTCCCGATGTTATATCGGCAGTGTCCGTAGCTACCCGGATATTTCCGTTAGCCAGGACTCCCGATGTTATATCGGCAGTGTCCGTAGCTACCCGGATATTTCCGTTAGCCAGGACTTTGATGTTATATCGGAAGTGTCCGTAGGTACCCGGATATTTCCGTTAGCCAGGACTCCCGATGTTATATCGGCAGTGTCCGTAGGTACCCGGATATTTCCGTTAGCCAAGATTCTCGATGTTATATCGGCAGTGTCCGTAGGTACCCGGATATTTCCGTTAGCCAAGATTCTCGATGTTATATCGGCAGTGTCCGTAGGTACCCGGATATTTCCGTTAGCCATGACTCTCGATATTATATCGGAAGTGTCCGTAGGTACCCGGATATTTCCGTTAGCCAGGACTTTGATGTTATATCGGAAGTGTCCGTAGGTACCCGGATATTTCCGTTAGCCAGGACTCCCGATGTTATATCGGCAGTGTCCGTAGGTACCCGGATATTTCCGTTAGCCAAGATTCTCGATGTTATATCGGCAGTGTCCGTAGGTACCCGGATATTTCCGTTAGCCAACATTCTCGATGTTATATCGGCAGTGTCCGTAGGTACCCGGATATTTCCGTTAGCCATGACTCTCGATGTTATATCGGCAGTGTCCGTAGGTACCCGGATATTTCCGTCAATCCGAAAATTAGATTATATGAATGGACACACACTATATCCGTTTTCACCGTTGAAAGCTGGAATGGTTGAAGATGTGGATATTATCAATAGAATTAGCAGGAATAACACAAAAAGTTAATAAAGAACGTGGCTGTTACAATATGTCTATGGATAATAACGAAGAGTACCGATAAATGTATGGTAAGGGTCCGCTGTAATAAAAACCAATGGGTGTCTCTCTCAGGTTACCCAGAGGTTTACTGTGCATTTGTAAGTGAATCCTAGGAAATATGAGTTATAATTAAAATTAGATAGATAACATCATTTTAAAAACATTGTGCCTCAGTAAGTATAGATATCCCATGGTAGTCATCCAGTTAGGCTAATAATTTCCACGAGATAGGTGCCCTCAGCTCATGAAACCGTTTAAATAATTAAACTGATTATTGAGATATGTTTCATTGACAAAATAGATGAATAAGGCATTTTAATTCGTTTCTGACCCTACCTAACTCAGAATTTATGTTGGAAGGTGATAATACCTGGTATCTTTGGTAAAATCTTTTATTTTTGTTAAGTTTCGAAAACGTATTTGAACACCGGGACTATTTAATGCTACAGCGTTTCGGGAATGCAAGATCGGACCGCCTAGGCAGCCATTGCTAGGTAGCTTACATCCGGGTCACTGACAAGGTCGATTTGCACGAGCGAGCATTCCTCATTGATTGGTTAGGTGTAGAGCGTGCCAAGAAAAACTTATCTTATCACTCTCAGCAGATGGTGACAGACACTGTCTTGTCATTTCGCATAATACGGAAACAACTAGTACAGATCACGGGCGGGAGGAGTGCGGCTGTGGGGGGAAGTACCAAATGATCAAAATGGCGGAAAGGTATGTTTTCATTAATGGCCGATCCCTAATTAAAATTTTTTTTTAAAGAATCACTCAAAAAATATTGTATTAAGTTTCAATGAAATTTGTCTTGTTTGATTAATACACCAAACTTTAGAATTTAATGTTCGTGATTTATAACTATGATAAAGAACTGGGGTTGATATAACTACACTGGAGACACTGTCTAAGTGTATAATGTCTGAAAACAAATATCCATAGATACTTCCTACTTCCCTCTGTTATTATAGCCTGATGTCACTGTCCTGTTAGCTATCTTGTTTTAGTCTGGATATCTACGTTATTCCATAAAAACACCGTCACACATGTAGAAGCTGACAATAACAATAACGTTAAGTGTGAATCTTAACCTCCGACCTTGACCTATGACCGCTGAAATTCAATCCAGTCTAGAATTGATGGGTTAATGTGATGTATATGAACTAGATAAGTGATAACTTGTACACAAGTTTGTACTGACGGACGTTCGGACGGACCGTACCCGGAGGTTTGATTTGAAGTTTGGCCTGCTTCCCTACGTACGAAAAGCTGGATTTGACCATTATGTACACGAACATTCTTACAGGCCACACACACGAACATTCTTACACGCCACGCACGAACATGCTTACAGGCCACACACACGAACATTCTTACAGGCCACACACACGAACATTCTTACAGGCCACACACACGAACATTCTTACAGGCCACACACACGAACATTCTTACACGCCACACGCACGAACATGCTTACAGGCCACACACACGAACATTCTTACAGGCCACACACACGAACATTCTTACAGGCCACACACACGAACATTCTTACAGGCCACACACACGAACATTCTTACAGGCCACGCACACGAACATTCTTACAGGCCACACACACGAACATTCTTACAGCCCACACACACGAACATTCTTACAGGCCACACACACGAACATTCTTACAGGTCACACACGCGAAACATTCTTACAGGCCACGCACGAACATTCTTACAGGTCACACACACGAACATTATTACAGGCCACACACACGAACATTCTTACAGGCCACACACTCGAACATTCTTACAGGCCACGCACGAACATTCTTACAGGCCACACACACGAACATTCCGAGTTAGATCCAATTATTAAGTTCCCGGATTCAAAAGCCATGTACGAACATTCTGAGTTAGACCCAAAGATTAAGTTCCTGGACTTTAACTAGTTCTGAGTAAGACCCAAAGATTGAGTTCCCAGACCTACAAGTTCTGAGTAAGACCCAAAGATTGAGTTCCCAGACTTACAAGTTCTGAGTTAGACCCAAATTTTAAGTTCCCGAACTTTAACTAGTTCTGAGTAAGACCCAAAGATTGAGTTCCCAGACTTACAAGTTCTGAGTAAGACCCAAAGATTGAGTTCCCAGACTTACAAGTTCTGACTTAGACCCAAATTTTAAGTTCCCGAACTTTAACTAGTTCTGAGTAAGACCCAAAGATTGAGATCCTGGACTTTAACTAGTTCTGAGTAAGACCCAAATATTAAGTTCCGGACTTACAAGTTCTGAGTAAGACCCAAAGATTGAGATCCCGGACTTACAAGTTCTGAGTAAGACCCAAAGATTGAGATCCTGGACTTAAACTAGTTCTGAGTAAGACTCAAATATTAAGTTTCCGGACTTACAAGTTCTGAGTAAGACCCAAAGATTGAGATCCTGGACTTTAACTAGTTCTGAGTAAGACCCAAAGATTGAGATCCTGGACTTAAACTAGTTCTGAGTAAGACCCAAAGATTAAGTTGCTGGAGTAACAAGAACTGATACCAGCTAATTACCTAGCGCATCATGATCTGCGCACGTGCTTTCGTCGACGTCCATTTTACCATGCCACATTGTATGCTGTAGTGAATGAACGAGGTGAAATGTCCTTGTGAAACAGACCTTTTCGTACCGGAGGGAGAAATAGGTCATGACCATATATTAGCATTGCTGAAAACAGTTTCTGGACCCAAACTCCGAACGCCAGATCATTATGGCTAGAAGTTGTCATACTTTATTATTAGACGTAGAAATACGAGGTCACTGACTGCTGACACGAGGCCTTTCTTCAGAAACAGTACAGAGTGTCGGACAAATGAAGTACTCGTGGACAAAGAATGAACAAATATCAGGACACATTAAAAACAATTTATCTAAAATACATCATTTTGATCAAATATTAAATTATGCATAAATGAAAGTAAAGTAAAGTAATTCAATGTATGTAAAATATTACACACTAATCATAATACCAATGGTAATGATCATGGTGGTGTAACGCGGTTCTCTGAAAACATTTTGATGGTGAATTAAATTATGCTTTTTTGTTTCGCGATAAACATATCACAAAATCAGTACTTTTAAAACATCATCAACAGTCTGCATGTAATGCCTACAGAGCACGTGATGTATACTTATACTACACGTGATGTATACTTACACTACACGTGGTGTATACTTACACTACACGTGATGTATACTTATACTACATGTGATATATACTTACACTACACGTGATGTATACTTACACTACACGTGATATATACTTACACTACACGTGATGTATACCTACACTACACGTGATGTATACTTATACTACACGTGATGTATACTTACACTACACGTGATGTATACTTATACTACACGTGATGTATACTTACACTACACGTGATACTTACACTACACGTGGTGTATACTTACACTACACGTGATGTATACTTATACTACACGTGATGTATACTTACACTACACGTGATGTATACTTACACTACACATGATATATACTTACACTACACGTGATGTATACTTACACTACACGTGATGTATACTTATACTACACGTGATGTATACTTACACTGCACGTGATGTATACTTACACTACACATGATATATACTTACACTACACGTGATATAAACTTACACTACACGTGATATATACTTACCCAACACGTGATATATACTTACCCAACACGTGATGTATACTTACATTACACGTGATGTATACTTACACTACACGTGATACTTACACTACACGTGATATAAACTTACACTACACATGATATATACTTACACTACACGTGATGTATACTTACACTACACGTGATGTATACTTACACTACACGTTATGTATACTTACACTGCACGTGATGTATACTTACACTACACGTGATATACTAACACTACACGTGATGTATACTTACACTACACGTGATGTATACTTACACTACACGTGATGTATACTTATACTACACGTGATATATACACTACACGTGATGTATACTTACACTACACGTGATGTATACTTACACTACACGTGATATAAACGTACACTACACGTGATATAAACTTACACTACACTTGATATATACTTACACTACACATGATATATACTTACACTACACGTGATATATACTTACACTACACGTGATACTTACACTACGCGTGATATAAACTTACACTACACATGATATATACTTACACTACACGTGATATAAACTTACAGGTACACTGCACATAATGTATATACTTATAAATCTGTACCTATCAGTTGCTCTGTATAAGGTATACGTTATAGCACACTCGTGTATACTGACCCGTACCTTAATACACCAGGCCATTAACAATCTTTCTGCATCATTACCACTATGCTGGTCACGGAAACACGAGTTGAGGGTTAGAGAAACACAACACCGGTTCATATTTAATTAAAGATGTCGACACAAAGCTTATTGTCGTGTTACTGTTAATGGTGTTATCGAGAGGTGGTGAGAGTGGTAGTCATGGTAGAACCGACTTTAAATAAGAGGGTTGTAGTCCTGACTTTATAAGAGAGTTGTGATCCTGACTTTATAAGAGAGTTGTAGTCCTGACTTTATAAGAGAGTTGTGATCCTGACTTTATAAGAGAGTTGTAGTCCTGACTTTATAAGAGAGTTGTGATCCTGACTTTATAAGAGAGTTGTGATCCTGACTTTATAAGAGAGTTGTGGTACTGACTTTATAAGAGAGTTGTGATCCTGACTTTATAAGAGAGTTGTAGTCCTGACTTTATAAGAGAGTTGTGATCCTGACTTTATAAGAGAGTTGTTGTCCTGACTTTATAAGAGAGTTGTGGTCCTGACTTTATAAGAGAGTTGTGATCCTGACTTTATAAGAGAGTTGTAGTCCTGACTTTATAAGAGAGTTGTGATCCTGACTTTATAAGAGGGTTGTGATCCTGACTTGATAAGAGAGTTGTAGTCCTGACTTTATAAGAGAGTTGTAGTCCTGACTTTATAAGAGATTTGTGATCCTGACTTTATAAGAGAGTTGTAGTCCTGACTTTATAAGAGAGTTGTGATCCTGACTTTATAAGAGAGTTGTGGTCCTGACTTTATAAGAGAGTTGTGGTCCTGACTTTATAAGAGAGTTGTGATCCTGACTTTATAAGAGAGTTGTAGTCCTGACTTTATAAGAGAGTTGTGATCCTGACTTTATAAGAGAGTTGTAGTCCTGACTTTATAAGAGAGTTGTAGTCCTGACTTTATAAGAGAGTTGTAGTACTGACTTTATAAGAGGGTTGTGATCCTGACTTTATAAGAGAGTTGTAGTCGTGACTTTATAAGAGAGTTGTAATCCTGACTTTATAAGAGAGTTGTAGTCCTGACTTTATAAGAGAGTTGTGATCCTGACTTTATTAGAGAGTTGTGGTCCTGACTTAATAAGAGAGTTGTGATCCTGACATTATAAGAGAGGTGTGATCCTGACTTTATAAGAGAGTTGTGATCCTGACTTTATAAGAGAGTTGTGATCCTGACTTTATAAGAGAGTTGTGGTCCTGACTTTATAAGAGAGTTGTGATCCTGACATTATAAGAGAGGTGTGATCCTGACTTGATAAGAGAGGTGTGATCCTGACTTTATAAGAGAGGTGTGATCCTGACTTTATAAGAGAGTTGTGGTCCTGACTTTATAAGAGAGTTGTGATCCTGACTTTATAAGAGAGTTGTGATCCTGACTTTATAAGAGGGTTGTAGTCCTGACTTTATAAGAGAGTTATTGTCCTGACTTTATAAGAGAGTTGTGATCCTGACTTTATAAGAGAGTTGTGATCCTGACTTTATAAGAGAGTTGTGATCCTGACTTTATAAGAGAGTTGTGATCCTGACTTTATAAGAGGGTTGTAGTCCTGACTTTATAAGAGAGTTGTAGTCCTGACTTTATAAGAGAGTTGTGATCCTGACTTTATAAGAGAGTTGTGATCCTGACTTTATTAGAGAGTTGTGGTCCTGACTTTATAAGAGAGTTGTGATCCTGACTTTATAAGAGAGTTGTGATCCTGACTTTATAAGAGAGTTGTGATCCTGACTTTATAAGAGAGTTGTGATCCTGACTTTATAAGAGAGTTGTGGTCCTGACTTTATAAGAGAGTTGTGATCCTGACTTTATAAGAGAGTTGTGATCCTGACTTTATAAGAGAGTTGTGGTCCTGACTTTATAAGAGAGTTGTAGTCCTGACTTTATAAGAGAGTTGTGATCCTGACTTTATAAGAGAGTTGTAGTCCTGACTTTATAAGATAGTTGTGATCCTGACTTGATAAGAGAGTTGTGATCCTGACTTTATAAGAGAGTTGTGATCCTGACTTTATAAGAGAGTTGTGATCCTGACTTTATAAGAGAGTTGTGGTCCTGACTTGATAAGAAGGTTGTGATCCTGACTTTATAAGAGAGTTGTGATCCTGACTTTATAAGAGAGTTGTGATCCTGACTTTATAAGAAGGTTGTTGTCCTGACTTTAAAAGAGACACGTAGCAGTAGTTCTCCTATACCAAAACCTAAACTGTATCCTAAACATTACGTATATTATTAACACTCAACAATTCCTTTTCTTTCCCGACACGTACACTGATTTACATGGCGACTTTTTACTACGGAAAAGCTTCATAATTAGTAAATTAAATATATCTTCTCACAACTACTGACGACAGACCAACTTAGGTCAGTTTTGAGAGTTCTCGAAACAAAACACATGAAATTGATATGTCATATTCAACATTCATACACAACAATCCTTATAAGTAAAAGCTTCCGAGTTAATGGTGTATCGAAGTAACACGTGTATCCGATTTAACTTTCTTTTAACAGTATTATCAATTTAATAGTTACCGTAAACTTGTTATCAATATTTAATTTCACGCACTTAGAGTAAAGTGTATAACTGAATTCAAACCGATCAATTAAATGATAATTTGGAGCAGCCATTTAAACAATTTGATATATCCGCAATTATCGTTATAAGAATTCAGCAGCTTGTTTACATATGTTATATAATATTACAAGTAAAGTGTGAACGTTTATTGTATATAAACTTAGAATTATTGCGATGTTGTGCCCGCTGGTTAAATACACGCGTTAAAGACACGGTGACATTACACATCCCCGATACCGTTATCGCTCAGATCGCATTCTCTATACCAGATCATGTTACCATACACATCTAAGTGAGTTGCCGCTTAATATCAAAATTATGATGAATAAACATTATAGATATTAGCATATGTTTTAAATAGCAATAAATTATTTGATAATGTCCTTGTATACAGAGTAGTTATATTAATAAGAAATGGCCATATTCTCGAGTTGAGGGATCTCGTGTTGTAAAGGTTATCTGTTGGGTAGGGGCTACTGTCGGAATAGACGCGCTATAACGTCGACGGCTGCTCACTAACTCGGCTGGTTTTTATAACATTTCCGAAACTGCTGAATAGCAAGTTAAAATGAAAAAAGAAAATGGCAACATACAAACCACATATCGATATCCGTCAACTGTTAACGAAGCTGTCTTATAAATTCCTTTTTCTTTTCTTTTTTTTTCTTTTCTTTTTCTTTTTGTAAATTTTGTTCAGAATTGCAACTACACTGTATATGTATTTATATAAACAGTTCTATCGTGGTAAAGTAAAATGTGGGATCAATCTGGTTGTCTTTACAGTTACATCGTGGTAAAGTAAAATATGGGATAAATCTGGTTGTCTTTACAGTTATATCGTGGTAAAGTAAAATATGGGATAAATCTGGTTGTCTTTACAGTTATATCGTGGTAAAGTAAAATATGGGATAAATCTGGTTGTCTTTACAGTTACATCGTGGTAAAGTAAAATATGGGATAAATCTGGTTGTCTTTACAGTTCCATCGTGGTAAAGTAAAATATGGGATAAATCTGGTTGTGTTTACAGTTACATCGTGGTAAAGTAAAATGTGGGATAAATCTGGTTATCTTTACAGTTACATCGTGGTAAAGTAAAATATGGGATAAATCTGGTTGTGTTTACAGTTATATCGTGGTAAAGTAAAATATGGGATCAATCTGGTTGTCTTTACAGTTACATCGTGGTAAAGTAAAATGTGGGATAAATCTGGTTGTCTTTACAGTTACATCGTGGTAAAGTAAAATATGGGATAAATCTGGTTGTCTTTACAGTTACATCGTGGTAAAGTAAAATATGGGATGAATCTGGTTATCTTGACAGTTACATCGTGGTAAAGTAAAATCTGGGATGAATCTGGTTATCTTGACAGTTACATCGTGGTAAAGTAAAATCTGGTCGGATGATGTATATTTAATAGTAACATGTTGATCTGGTAGGATGGTGTAGATTTTGTAGTTACATGTTGATCTGGTGCTTAAGTGATATAAATACAGTAAAACATCCGGATTTATAATCTGTTTAAAATAGTCAAATTCATTTCGCTACCACAGAAAAGAAAGACAATTTAAGTATTTCTTCTTAATTTCAAGTTTCCAAAGATGCCCTAATATGGAAGAAAAAGAAATCACACTACAAACCAACGTGTCCAAATGATATCACACCACAAACCGATGTGTCCAAATGATATCACACCACAAACCAATGTGTCCAAATGAAATCATACCTCAAACCAATGTGTCCAAATGAAGTCACATCACAAACCAATGTGTCCAAATGATATCACACCACAAACCAATGTGTCCAAATGAAGTCACACCACAAACCAATGTGTCCAAATGATATCACACCACAATTAATGTGTCCAAATGATATCACCCCACAAACCAATGTGTCCAAATGAAATCACACCTCAAACCAATGTGTCCAAATGAAGTCACACCACAAACCAATGTGTCCAAATGATATCACCCCACAAACCAATATGTCCAAATGAAATAACACCACAAACCAATGTGTCCAAATGATATCACACCACAAACCAATGTGTCCAAATGAAATAACACCACAAACCAATGTGTCTAAATGAAATAACACCTCAAACCAATGTGTCCAAATGATATCACTCCACAAACCAATGTGTCCAAATGATATCACACAACAAACCAACGTGTCCAAATGAAATCACACCACAAAGCAATGTGTCCAAATGATATCACACCACAAACCAATGTGTCCAAATGAAATAACATCTCAAACCAATGTGTCCAAATTATATCACACCACAAACCAATGTGTCCAAATGAAATAACACCTCAAACCAATATGTCCAAATGATATCACACCACAAACCAATGTGTCCAAATGATATCACACCACAAACCAATGTGTCCAAATGAAATCACACCACAAACCAATATGTCCAAATGAAATCACACCACAAACCAATGTGTCCAAATGATATCACACCACAAACCAATGTGTCTAAATGAAATCACACCACAAACCAATGTGTCGTAATGAAGTCACACCACAAACCAATGTGTCCAAATGAAGTCACACCACAAACCAATATGTCCAAATAATATCACACCACAAACCAATGTGTCCAAATGAAATCACACCACAAACTAATGTTTTCA
The DNA here is from genome assembly GCF_902652985.1 of Pecten maximus. Lineage (NCBI taxonomy): Eukaryota > Metazoa > Mollusca > Bivalvia > Pectinida > Pectinidae > Pecten > Pecten maximus. Next base: position 32,101,854 of record NC_047033.1, read on the forward strand.
AATGATATCACACCACAAACCAATGTGTCCAAATGATATCACACCACAAACCAATGTGTCCAAATGAAATCACACCACAATTAATGTGTCCAAATGATATCACACCACAAACCAATGTGTCCAAATGAAATCACACCACAAACCAATGTGTCCAAATGATATCACACCACAAACCAATGTGTCCAAATGATATCACACCACAAACCAATGTGTCCAAATGAAATCACACCACAAACCAATGTGTCCAAATGAAATCACACCACAAACCAATGTGTCCAAATGATATCACACCACATACAATGTGTCCAAATGATACCACACCACAAACCAATGTGTCCAAATGATATCACACCACAAACCAATGTTTCCAAATGATATCACACCACAAACCAATGTGTCCAAATGTTACCACACCACAAACCAATGTGTCAAAATGAAATCACATCACAAACCAATGTGTCCAAATGATATCACACCACAAACCAATGTGTCCAAATGAAATCACACCACAATTAATGTGTCCAAATGATATCACACCACATACTATGTGTCCAAATGATATCACACCACAAACCAATGTGTCCAAATGATATCACACCACAAACCAATGTGTCCAAATAAAATCACACCACAAACCAATGTGTCCAAATGATATCACCCGACAAACCAATGTGTCAGAATGATATCACACCACAAACCAATGTGTCCAAATGATATCACACCACAAACCAATGTGTCAGAATGATATCACACCACAAACCAATGTGTCCAAATGAAATCACACCACAATTAATGTGTCCAAATGAAATCACACCACAATTAATGTGTCCAAATGAAATCACACCACAATTAATGTGTCCAAATGATATCACACCACAAACCAATGTGTCCAAATGAAATCACACCACAGGCCAATGTGTCCAAATGATATCACCCCACAAACCAATGTGTCCAAATGATATCACACCACAAACCAATGTGTCCAAATGAAATCACACCACAATTAATGTGTCCAAATGGCCAAATTTGACATTTTATAAGGTATTCGCGCCTTTTTGGTGATTACAATTATTATTATTGTAGTTACCAAGGTAACACGTGTACTATAGCTATATCAACACTACACGAGTCGGGCACACCTAAGGTAGAGTGTGAGGTGTAGAGCGTGATAGGTAGAGGACCCCGGGTAATAATAGTTTAGGAATTCTCGAGACGCATCACCTCCATTGTATGTATATCTGTACTTTTAATATTTCACTCACACCGGGAAATCTAGACAACCCGCATCCAATTTCCTCTACCTATAAATCAAAACGAGCAATTTTCTGCCTTATTGCTATAGCTAATAACCATTATAAAATAAAAAAATATAATAAAATTAGACTGTCTGCTCCACACTTTATAAAGACACTCGCTTTGTTATACAATGTTGATGCCCGGTGTGTGCCAATGATCTGTCAGACGAGTTCTATGTTGTACATGGCAGAGAGTTAAATTGTAAAAAAAAAAAAAAAAATGCGCACGTGTTAATCGAGAGGGCGCCATGTGAATATTTCGGATAGCACACATGCAGAAATTTATCATCTGCAAATAAGTTCCTCTATCGATTAATCAGATTGTGTTTCTGACTTCAGAATAGTAGCTAGTTTTGTAAAAGCTCCTATTAAGTTGGATGTAGAAGAATCTATTTACATTGTTTCAGGGACGTAAAGCAAACTTCTAAAACTGAGGGAGCAAGGGCAGATAGATTCCATCTGATGGACCAAATAAAACACAGATTACTATGGGGACAAATACACACAGATTACTATGAGGACAAATAAACACAGATTACTATGGGGACAAGTAAACACAGATTACTATGGGGACAAATAAAACACAGATTACTATGGGGACAAATAAACACAGATTACTATGGGGACAAATAAACACAGATTACTATGGGGACAAATAAACACAGATTACAATGAGGACAAGTAAACACAGATTACTATGGGGACAAATAAAACACAGATTACTATGGGGACAACTAAACACAGATTACAATGAGGACAAGTAAACACAGATTACAATGAGGACAAGTAAACACAGATTACAATGAGGACAAATAAACACAGATTACAATGAGGACAAGTAAACACAGATTACTATGGGGACAAATAAAACACAGATTACTATGAGGACAAATAAACACAGATTACAATGAGGACAAGTAAACACAGATTACTATGGGGACAAATAAAACACAGATTACTATGGGGACAACTAAACACAGATTACTATGAGGACAAATAAACACAAATAACTATGAGGACAAATAAACACAGATTACTATGGGGACAAATAAAACACAGATTACTATGGGGACAAATAAACACAGATTACTATGGGGACAAATAAAACACAGATTACTATGGGGACAACTAAACACAGATTACTATGAGGACAAATAAACACAAATAACTATGAGGACAAATAAACACAGATTACTATGAGGACAAATAAAACACAGATTACTATGGGGACAAATAAACACAGATTACTATGGGGACAAATAAAACACAGATTACTATGGGGACAACTAAACACAGATTACTATGAGGACAAATAAACACAGATTACTATGAGGACAAATAAACACAGATTACAATGAGGACAAATAAACACAGATTACTATGAGGACAAATAAACACAGATTACTATGGGGACAAATAAACACAGATTACTATGAGGACAAATAACCACAGATTACTATGAGGACAAATAAACACAGATTACTATGGGGACAAATAAACACATATTACTATGAGGACAAATAAACACAGATTACTATGAGGACAAATAAACACAGATTACTATGAGGACAAATAAACACAGATTACTATGGGGACAAATAAAACACAGATTACTATGAGGACAAATAAACACAGATTACTATGAGGACAAATAAAACACAGATTACTATGGGGACAAATAAACACAGATTACTATGAGGACAAATAAACACAGATTACTATGAGGACAAATAAACACAGATTACTATGAGGACAAATAAACACAAATAACTATGAGGACAAATAAACACAGATTACTATGAGGACAAATAAACACAGATTACTATGAGGACAAATAAACACAGATTACTATGAGGACAAATAAACACAGATTACTATGAGGACAAATAAACACAGATTACTATGAGGACAAATAAACACAGATTACTATGAGGACAAATAAAACACAGATTACTATGAGGACAAATAAACACAGATTACTATGAGGACAAATAAACACAGATTACTATGAGGACAAATAAACACAGATTACTATGGGGACAAATAAACACAGATTACTATGGGGACAAATAAACACAGATTACTATGAGGACAAATAAACACAGATTACTATGGGGACAAATAAACACAGATTACTATGGAGACAAATAAACACAGATTCCTATGAGGACAAATAAAACACAGATTACTATGGGGACAAATAAACACAGATTTCTATGGGGACAAATAAAACACAGATTACTATGAGGACAAATAAACACAGATTACTATGAGGACAAATAAAACACAGATTACTATGAGGACAAATAAAACACAGATTACTATGAGGACAAATAAACACAGATTACTATGAGGACAAATAAAACACAGATTACTATGGGGACAAATAAACACAGATTACTATGAGGACAAATAAACACAGATTACTATGAGGACAAATAAACACAGATTACTATGAGGACAAATAAACACAAATAACTATGAGGACAAATAAACACAGATTACTATGAGGACAAATAAACACAGATTACTATGAGGACAAATAAACACAGATTACTATGAGGACAAATAAACACAGATAACTATGAGGACAAATAAACACAGATTACTATGAGGACAAATAAACACAGATTACTGTGAGGACAAATAAACACAGATTACTATGAGGACAAATAAAACACAGATTACTATGAGGACAAATAAACACAGATTACTATGGGGACAAATAAACACAGATTACTATGAGGATAAATGAACACAGATTACTATGAGGACAAATAAAATACAGATTACTATGAGGACAAATAAAATACAGATTACTATGAGGACAAATAAAATACAGATTATTATGGGGACAAATAAACACAGATTACTACGAGGACAAATAAACACAGATTACTATGAGGACAAATAAACACAGATTACTATGAGGACAAATAAACACAGATTACTATGGGGACAAATAAACACAGATTACTATGGGGACAAATAAACACAGATAACTATGACGACAAATAAACACAGATTACTATGGGGACAAATAAACACAGATTACTATGAGGACATATAAACACAGATTACTATGGGGACAAATAAACACAGATTACTATGGGGACAAATAAAAGACAGATTACTATGAGGACAAATAAACACAGATTACTATGAGGACAAATAAAACACAGATTACTATGAGGACAAATAAAACACAGATTACTATGAGGACAAATAAACACAGATTCCTATGAGGACAAATAAAACACAGATTACTATGGGGACAAATAAACACAGATTACTATGAGGACAAATAAACGCAGATTACTATGAGGACAAATAAACACAGATTACTATGAGGACAAATAAACACAAATAACTATGAGGACAAATAAACACAGATTACTATGAGGACAAATAAACACAGATTACTATGAGGACAAATAAAATACAGATTACTATGAGGACAAATAAAACACATATTACTATGAGGACAAATAAACACAGATTACTATGGGGACAAATACACACAGATTACTATGAGGACAAATAAACACAGATTACTATGAGGACAAATAAATACAGATTACTATGGGGACAAATAAACACAGATTACTATGGGGACAAATAAACACAGATTATTATGAGGCCAAATAAAACACAGATTACTATGACGACAAATAATCACAGATTACTATGGGGACAAATAAACACAGATTACTATGGGGACAAATAAACACAGATTACTATGGGGACAAATAAACACAGATTACTATGGGGACAAATAAACACAGATTACTATGGGGACAAATAAAACACAGATTACTATGAGGACAAATAAACACACATTACTATGGGGACAAATAAAATACAGATTACTATGAGGACAAATAAACACAGATTACTATGGGGACAAATAAAACACAGATTACTATGAGGACAAATAAAACACAGATTACTATGAGGACAAATAAACACAGATTACTATGAGGACAAATAAACACAGATTACTATGAGGATAAATAAACACAGATTACTATGGGGACAAATAAACACAGATTACTATGAGGACAAATAAACGCAGATTACTATGAGGACAAATAAACACAGATTACTATGAGGACAAATAAACACAAATAACTATGAGGACAAATAAACACAGATTACTATGAGGACAAATAAACACAGATTACTATGAGGACAAATAAAACACAGATTACTATGAGGACAAATAAAACACAGATTACTATGAGGACAAATAAACACAGATTACTATGGGGACAAATAAACACAGATTACTATGGGGACAAATAAACACAGATTACTATGAGGACAAATAAACACAGATTACTATGAGGACAAATAAATACAGATTACTATGGGGACAAATAAAACACAGATTACTATGGGGACAAATAAACACAGATTACTATGGGGACAAATAAACACAGATTATTATGAGGCCAAATAAAACACAGATTACTATGAGGACAAATAATCACAGATTACTATGGGGACAAATAAACACATATTACTATGGGGACAAATAAACACAGATTACTATGGGGACAAATAAACACAGATTACTATGGGGACAAATAAACACAGATTACTATGGGGACAAATAAAACACAGATTACTATGAGGACAAATAAACACAGATTACTATGGGGACAAATAAAATACAGATTACTATGAGGACAAATAAACACAGATTACTATGGGGACAAATAAAACACAGATTACTATGAGGACAAATAAAACACAGATTACTATGAAGACAAATAAACACAGATTACTATGAGGACAAATAAACACAGATTACTATGAAGATAAATAAACACAGATTACTATGGGGACAAATAAACACAGATTACTATGAGGACAAATAAACACAGATTACTATGAGGACAAATAAAACACATATTACTATGGGGACAAATAAACACAGATAACTATGGGGACAAATAAACACAGATTACTATGGGGACAAATAAACACAGATTACTATGGGGACAAATAAAACATAGATTACTATGAGGACAAATAAACACAGATTACTATGAGGACAAATAAACACAGATTACTATGGGGACAAATAAACACAGATTACTATGAGGACAAATAAACACAGATTACAATGGGGACAAATAAACACAGATTACTATGGGGACAAATAAACACAGATTACTATGGGGACAAATAAACACAGATTACTATGAGGACAAATAAAACACAGATTACTATCAGGACAAATAAACACAGATAACTATGGGGACAAATAAACAAAGATTACTATGAGGACAAATAAACACAGATTACTATGAGGACAAATAAACACAGATTACTATGGGGACAAATAAACACAGATTACTATGGGGACAAATAAACACAGATTACTATGGGGACAAATAAACACAGATTACTATGAGGACAAATAAAACACAGATTACTATGAGGACAAATAAAACACAGATTACTATGAGGACAAATAAACACAGATAACTATGGGGACAAATAAACAAAGATTACTATGAGGACAAATAAACACAGATTACTATGAGGACAAATAAACACAGATTACTATGGGGACAAATAAACACAGATTACTATGGGGACAAATAAACACAGATAACTATGACGACAAATAAACACAGATTACTATGGGGACAAATAAACACAGATTACTATGAGGACAAATAAACACAGATTACTATGGGGACAAATAAAACACAGATTACTATGAGGACAAATAAACACAGATTACTATGAGGACAAATAAAACACAGATTACTATGAGGACAAATAAAACACAGATTACTATGAGGACAAATAAACACAGATTCCTATGAGGACAAATAAAACACAGATTACTATGGGGACAAATATACACAGATTACTATGAGGACAAATAAACACAGATTACTATGAGGACAAATAAACACAGATTACTATGAGGACAAATAAACACAAATAACTATGAGGACAAATAAACACAGATTACTATGAGGACAAATAAAACACAGATTACTATGAGGACAAATAAAACACAGATTACTATGAGGACAAATAAACACAGATTACTATGGGGACAAATAAACACAGATTACTATGGGGACAAATAAACACAGATTACTATGAGGACAAATAAACACAGATTACTATGAGGACAAATAAATACAGATTACTATGGGGACAAATAAAACACAGATTACTATGAGGACAAATAAACACAGATTACTATGAGGATAAATAAACACAGATTACTATGGGGACAAATAAACACAGATTACTATGAGGACAAATAAACACAGATTACTATGAGGACAAATAAAACACATATTACTATGGGGACAAATAAACACAGATAACTATGGGGACAAATAAACACAGATTACTATGGGGACAAATAAAACACAGATTACTATGAGGACAAATAAACACAGATTACTATGGGGACAAATAAAATACAGATTACTATGGGGACAAATAAACACAGATTACTATGGGGACAAATAAAACACAGATTACTATGGGGACAAATAAACACAGATTACTATGAGGACAAATAAACACAGATTACTATGAGGACAAATAAACACAGATTACTATGAGGACAAATCAACACAAATAACTATGAGGACAAATAAACACAGATTACTATGAGGACAAATAAACACAGATTACTATGAGGACAAATAAAACACAGATTACTATGAGGACAAATAAAACACAGATTACAATGAGGACAAATAAACACAGATTACTATGGGGACAAATAAACACAGATTACTATGGGGACAAATAAACACAGATTACTATGAGGACAAATAAACACAGATTACTATGAGGACAAATAAATACAGATTACTATGGGGACAAATAAAACACAGATTACTATGGGGACAAATAAACACAGATTACTATGGGGACAAATAAACACAGATTATTATGAGGCCAAATAAAACACAGATTACTATGAGGACAAATAATCACAGATTACTATGGGGACAAATAAACACATATTACTATGGGGACAAATAAACACAGATTACTATGGGGACAAATAAACACAGATTACTATGGGGACAAATAAACACAGATTACTATGGAGACAAATAAAACACAGATTACTATGAGGACAAATAAACACAGATTACTATGGGGACAAATAAAATACAGATTACTATGAGGACAAATAAACACAGATTACTATGGGGACAAATAAAACACAGATTACTATGGGGACAAATAAACACAGATTACTATGGGGACAAATAAACACAGATTATTATGAGGCCAAATAAAACACAGATTACTATGAGGACAAATAATCACAGATTACTATGGGGACAAATAAACACATATTACTATGGGGACAAATAAACACAGATTACTATGGGGACAAATAAACACAGATTACTATGGGGACAAATAAACACAGATTACTATGGAGACAAATAAAACACAGATTACTATGAGGACAAATAAACACAGATTACTATGGGGACAAATAAAATACAGATTACTATGAGGACAAATAAACACAGATTACTATGGGGACAAATAAAACACAGATTACTATGAGGAAAAATAAAACACAGATTACTATGAGGACAAATAAACACAGATTACTATGAGGACAAATAAACACAGATTACTATGAGGATAAATAAACACAGATTACTATGGGGACAAATAAACACAGATTACTATGAGGACAAATAAACACAGATTACTATGAGGACAAATAAAACACATATTACTATGGGGACAAATAAACACAGATAACTATGGGGACAAATAAACACAGATTACTATGGGGATAAATAAAACACAGATTACTATGAGGACAAATAAACACAGATAACTATGGGGACAAATAAACAAAGATTACTATCAGGACAAATAAACACAGATTACTATGAGGACAAATCAACACAGATTACTATGGGGACAAATAAAATACAGATTACTATGGGGACAAATAAAACACAGATTACTATGAGGACAAATAAACACAGATTACTATGAGGACAAATAAAACACAGATTACTATGAGGACAAATAAACACAGATTACTATGAGGACAAATAAACACAGATTACTATGAGGACAAATAAACACAGATTACTATGAGGACAAATAAAACACAGATTACTATGGGGACAAATAAACACAGATTACTATGGGGACAAATAAAACACAGATTACTATGGGGACAAATAAACACAGATTACTATGGGGACAAATAAACACAGATTACTATGAGGACAAATAAACACAGATTACTATGAGGACAAAATAAAACACAGATTACTATGGGGACAAATAAAACACAGATTACTATGAGGACAAATAAAACACAGATTACTATGGGGACAAATAAAACACAGATTACTATGGGGACAAATAAAACACAGATTACTATGAGGACAAATAAACACAGATTACTATGTGGACAAATAAAACACAGATTACTATGGGGACAAATAAACACAGATTACTATGAGGACAAATAAACACAGATTACTATGAGGACAAATAAACACAGATTACTATGGGGACAAATAAACACAGATTACTATGGGGACAAATAAACACAGATTACTATGAGGACAAATAAACACAGATTACTATGGGGACAAATAAACACAGATTACTATGGGGACAAATAAAACACAGATTACTATGGGGACAAATAAAAACAGATTACTATGAGGACAAATAAAACACAGATTACTATGAGGACAAATAAACACAGATTACTATGAGGACAAATAAACACAGATTACTATGAGGACAAATAAACACAGATTACTATGTGGACAAATAAAACACAGATTACTATGGGGACAAATAAACACAGATTACTATGAGGACAAATAAACACAGATTACTATGAGGACAAATAAACACAGATTACTATGGGGACAAATAAACACAGATTACTATGGGGACAAATAAACACAGATTACTATGAGGACAAATAAACACAGATTACTATGGGGACAAATAAACACAGATTACTATGGGGACAAATAAAACACAGATTACTATGGGGACAAATAAAAACAGATTACTATGAGGACAAATAAAACACAGATTACTATGAGGACAAATAAACACAGATTACTATGAGGACAAATAAACACAGATTACTATGAGGACAAATAAACACAGATTACTATGAGGACAAATAAACACAGATTACTATGAGGACAAATAAAACACAGATTACTATGAGGACAAATAAAACACAGATAACTATGGGGACAAATAAAACACAGATTACTATGGGGACAAATAAACACAGATTACTATGGGGACAAATAAACACAGATTACTATGGGGACAAATAAACACAGATTACTAAGGGGACAAATAAAACACAGATTACTATGAGGACAAATAAACACAGATTACTATGAGGACAAATAAACACAGATTACTATGGGGACAAATAAACACAGATTACTATGGGGACAAATAAACACAGATTACTATGGGGACAAATAAACACAGATTACTATGGGGACAAATAAAACACAGATTACTATGGGGACAAATAAAAACAGATTACTATGAGGACAAATAAAACACAGATTACTATGAGGACAAATAAACACAGATTACTATGCGGACAAATAAACACAGATTACTATGAGGACAAATAAACACAGATTACTATGAGGACAAATAAACACAGATTACTATGAGGACAAATAAAACACAGATTACTATGGGGACAAATAAACACAGATTACTATGGGGACAAATAAACACAGATTACTAAGGGGACAAATAAAACACAGATTACTATGAGGACAAATAAACACAGATTACTATGAGGACAACCCTTGGTGTTTAGGAAGAGTAAACGTTGTCTGCTCTTCTATCTAGCCGTAACTTGTTGCGGCCGCTGGGATTAAAATGATATTTTTTCATGAATAGCAGTTCTAATGCAATGTAAAATATCAGACAAATCAGACAAATGGGAATGAACTTATTAAACGTTTAATAAAGTTGATAAAAGTTATCTTATAAACATGTGTACATATTTTTTCTTTATTCGAGTGAATATGAAATTAAAATATGATAACTACTTCACAACAGGTGTCTGTGAATGAGGTCACCTTATCGCCTATAAAATTATGTTAACTCCTTATAATGGTGGCTGGCTTCACATTTTGAAAATAAACTCGAGCATTGCACTCCGTCATCCTGTATAAAAAGTTTAAATGTGATGAGCTTAAGAGAAATGATTCGCGTGGCTGTTATCAGACATACCTTTGCTATTTTGTTTTTAGTAGCAAACGAATTTCAACATTAACATTCCTTTAGACATGCGTATATTGACTTTTTTTAATTGGATTTTTTATATCGCTAAACTCCATCTTATGTTTCAGTATCCCATCCCGTGTTAATAGTTAGATTGTCGAGATTCAGAATATATGCGTCATTATTCTTTTTAAATTCACAACTTTAACAGTATCTTTATCTCAACACCTGATCAAATTCACAACTTTAACAGTAGTCTTTATCACAACACCTGATCAAATTCACAACTTTAACAGTATCTTTATCATAACACCTGATCAAATTCACAACTTTATAAGTATCTTCATCACAACACCTGATCAAATTCACAGCTTTAACAGTATCTTTATCACAACACCCGATCAAATTCACAACGTTAACAGTATCTTTATCACAACACCTGATCAAATTCACAACATTAACAGTATATTTATCACAACACCTGATCAAATTCACAACTTTAATTGTATCTTGATCACAACACCTGATCAAATTCACAACGTTAACAGTATCTTTATCACAACACCTGATCAAATTCACAACTTTAACAGTATCTTTATCACAACACCTGATCAAATTCACAACGTTAACAGTATCTTTATCACAACACCTGATCAAATTCACAACTTTAACAGTATCTTTATCACAACACCTGATCAAATTCACAACTTTAACAGTATCTTTATCACAACACCTTATCAAATTCACAACTTTAATAGTATCTTTATCACAACACCTGATCAAATTCACAACTTTAACAGTATCTTTATCACAACACCTTATCAAATTCATAACGTTAACAGTATCTTTATCACAACACCTGATCAAATTCACAACTTTAACAGTATCTTTATCACGACACCTGATCAAATTCACAACTTTATAAGTATCTTTATCACAACACCTGATCAAATTCACAACTTTAACAGTATCTTTATCACAACACCTGATCAAATTCACAACTTTAACAGTATCTTTATCACCTGATCAAATTCACAACGTTAACAGTATATTTATCACCTGATCAAATTCACAACTTTTACAGTATCTTTATCACAACATCTGATCAAATTCACAACTTTAACAGTATCTTTATCACAACACCTGATCAAATTCACAACTTTAACAGTATCTTTATCACCTGATCAAATTCACAACGTTAACAGTATATTTATCACCTGATCAAATTCACAACTTTTACATTATCTTTATCACCTGATCAAATTCACAACTTTTACATTATCTTTATCACCTGATCAAATTCACAACTTTTACAGTATCTTTATCACGACACCTGATCAAATTCACAACTTTATAAGTATCTTTATCACAACACCTGATCAAATTCACAACTTTAACAGTATCTTTATCACAACACCTGATCAAATTCACAACTTTAACAGTATCTTTATCACAACACCTGATCAAATTCACAACTTTAACAGTATCTTCATCACAACACCTGATCAAATTCACAACGTTAACAGTATCTTTATCACAACACGTGATCAAATTCACAACTTTAACAGTATCTTTATCACAACACCTGATGAAATTCACAACTTTAACAGTATCTTTATCACCTGATCAAATTCACAACTTTAACAATATCTTTATCACAACACCTGATCAAATTCACAACTTTAACAGTATCTTTATCACCTGATCAAATTCATATCTTTTACAGTATCTTCATCACAACACCTGATCAAATTCACAACGTTAACAGTATCTTTATCACAACACCTGATCAAATTCACAACGTTAACAGTATCTTTATCACAACACCTGATCAAATTCACAACTTTAACAGTATCGTTATCACAACACCTGATCAAATTCACAACGTTAACAGTATCTTTATCACAACACCTGATCAAATTCACAACGTTAACAGTATCTTTATCACCTGATCAAATTCATATCTTTAACAGTATCTTTATCACACCACTTGATCAAATTCACAACTTTAACAGTATCTTTATCACAACACCTGATCAAATTCACAACTTTAACAGTATCTTTATCACATCACCTGATCAAATTCACAACTTTAACAGTATCTTTATCACAACACCTGATCAAATTCACAGCTTTAACAGTATCTTTATCACAATACCTCATCAAATTCATATCTTTAACAGTATCTTTATCACAACACCTGATCAAATTCACAACTTGTACAGTATCTTTATCACAACACCTGATCAAATTCACAACGTTAACAGTATCTTTATCACAACACCTGATCAAATTCACAACTTTAACAGTATCGTTATCACAACACCTGATCAAATTCACAACGTTAACAGTATCTTTATCACAACACCTGATCAAATTCACAACTTTAACAGTATCTTTATCACAACACCTGATCAAATTCACAACGTTAACAGTATCTTTATCACAACACCTGATCAAATTCACAACTTTAACAGTATCGTTATCACAACACCTTATCAAATTCACAACTTTAACAGTATCGTTATCACAACACCTGATCAAATTCACAACGTTAACAGTATCTTTATCACAACACCTGATCAAATTCATAACTTTAACAGTATCTTTATCACAACACCTGATCAAATTCACAACTTTTACAGTATCTTTATCACAACACCTGATCAAATTCACAACTTTTACAGTATCTTTATCACCTGATCAAATTCACAACTTTAACAGTATCTTTATCACAACACCTTATCAAATTCACAACTTGTACAGTATCTTTATCACAACACCTGATCAAATTCACAGCTTTAACAGTATCTTTATCACAACACCTCATCAAATTCATATCTTTAACAGTATCTTTATCACAACACCTGATCAAATTCACAACTTTAACAGTATCTTTATCACCTGATCAAATTCACAACTTTAACAGTATCTTTATCACAACACCTGATCAAATTCATATCTTTAACAGTATCTTTATCACAACACCTGATCAAATTCACAACTTTAACAGTATCTTTATCACAACACCTGATCAAATTCACAACTTTAACAGTATCTTTATCACAACACCTCATCAAATTCATATCTTTAACAGTATCTTTATCACAACACCTGATCAAATTCACAACTTGTACAGTATCTTTATCACAACACCTGATCAAATTCACAACGTTAACAGTATCTTTATCACAACACCTGATCAAATTCACAACTTTAACAGTATCGTTATCACAACACCTGATCAAATTCACAACGTTAACAGTATCTTTATCACAACACCTGATCAAATTCACAACGTTAACAGTATCTTTATCACAACACCTGATCAAATTCACAACTTTAACAGTATCGTTATCACAACACCTTATCAAATTCACAACTTTAACAGTATCGTTATCACAACACCTGATCAAATTCACAACGTTAACAGTATCTTTATCACAACACCTGATCAAATTCATAACTTTAACAGTATCTTTATCACAACACCTGATCAAATTCACAACTTTTACAGTATCTTTATCACAACACCTGATCAAATTCACAACTTTTACAGTATCTTTATCACCTGATCAAATTCACAACTTTAACAGTATCTTTATCACAACACCTTATCAAATTCACAACTTGTACAGTATCTTTATCACAACACCTGATCAAATTCACAGCTTTAACAGTATCTTTATCACAACACCTCATCAAATTCATATCTTTAACAGTATCTTTATCACAACACCTGATCAAATTCACAACTTTAACAGTATCTTTATCACCTGATCAAATTCACAACTTTAACAGTATCTTTATCACAACACCTGATCAAATTCATATCTTTAACAGTATCTTTATCACAACACCTGATCAAATTCACAACTTTAACAGTATCTTTATCACAACACCTGATCAAATTCACAACTTTAACAGTATCTTTATCACAACACCTGATCAAATTCACAACTTTAGCAGTATCTTTATCACATCACCTGATCAAATTCACAACTTGTACAGTATCTTTATCACAACACCTGATCAAATTCACAGCTTTAACAGTATCTTTATCACAACACCTGATCAAATTCACAACTTTAACAGTATCTTTATCACCTGATCAAATTCACAACTTGTACAGTATCTTTATCACAACACCTGATCAAATTCATATCTTTAACAGTATCTTTATCACAACACCTGATCAAATTCACAACTTTAACAGTATCTTTATCACAACACCTGATCAAATTCACAACGTTAACAGTATCTTTATCACAACACCTGATCAAATTCACAACTTTAAGAGTATCTTTATCACAACACCTGATCAAATTCATATCTTTAACAGTATCTTTATCACAACACCTGATCAAATTCACAACTTTAACAGTATCTTTATCACAACACCTGATCAAATTCACAACTTTAACAGTATCTTTATCACAACACCTGATCAAATTCACAACTTTAACAGTATCTTTATCACAACACCTGATCAAATTCACAACTTTAACAGTATCTTTATCACAACACCTGATCAAATTCACAACTTTTACAGTATCTTTATCACAACACCTGATCAAATTCACAGCTTTAACAGTATCTTTATCACAACACCTGACCAAATTCACAACTTTTACAGTATCTTTATCACACCACTTGATCAAATTCACAACGTTAACATTATCTTTATCACAACACCTGATCAAATTTACAACTTTAACAGTATCTTTATCACATCACCTGATCAAATTCACAACTTTAACAGTATCTTTATCACCTGATCAAATTTACAACTTAACAGTATCTTTATCACAACACCTGATCAAATTCACAACTTTAACAGTATCTTTATCACAACACCTAATCAAATTCACAACTTTAACAGTATCTTTATCACAACACCTGATCAAATTCACAACTTTAACAGTATCTTTATCACAACACCTGATCAAATTCACAACTTTAACAGTATCTTTATCACAACACCTGATCAAATTCATATCTTTAACAGTATCTTTATCACAACACCTGATAAAATTCACAACGTTAACAGTATCTTTATCACAACACCTGATCAAATTCATATCTTTAACAGTATCTTTATCACAACACCTGATCAAATTCACAACTTTAACAGTATCTTTATCACAACACCTGATCAAATTCACAACTTTAACAGTATCTTTATCACAACACCTGATCAAATTCAGAATGAGAAACAGAACCTCTGTATGGTTTGTCAATCATGGCTGATACAGAGAGCGTTTAACACTGTGCTGGTTTGCGTGTTTTTGACAAAGTAAGTTCGGAATGTCTGTTAAATCCTGTGCTGTTTTCATTTTCTGTAATAAAAGTGGGATTTATTAAAATATGATGTCGTTCAATGGTAAAAATATGAT
Organism: Pecten maximus; assembly: GCF_902652985.1. Taxonomy (NCBI): domain Eukaryota; kingdom Metazoa; phylum Mollusca; class Bivalvia; order Pectinida; family Pectinidae; genus Pecten; species Pecten maximus. Next base: position 32,118,817 of record NC_047033.1, read on the forward strand.
AATAGAGGATCTAGAACATGATAAAACAAATGCTTGTTGTTAAGATGTCGACGCTGATTTGGACGAAAAAGAGAAAAAGAACGTCAACATGTTTTAAAAGTATCTCTTAGACCAGTTTGTTTCCCACCTCCGTACATCAATTAAAGTCGTCACTATGACCAGTTTGTTTCAGACCTCCGTACATCAATTAGAGTCGTCACTTAGACCAGTTTGTTTCAGACCTCTGTACATTAGTTAGTCGTCTATTAGACCAGTTTGTTTCCGACCTCCGTACATCAATTAGAGTCGTCACTTAGACCAGTTTGTTTCAGACCTCCGTACATCAATTAGATTTGTCTCTTAAACCAGTTTGTTTCAGACCTCCGTACATCAATTAGAGTCGTCACTTAGACCAGTTTGTTTCAGACCTCCGTACATCAATTAGATTTGTCTCTTAAACCAGTTTGTTTCAGACCTCCGTACACCAATTAGAGTCATCTCTAACCTCCGTACATCAATTAGAGTCGTCACTTAGACCAGTTTGTTTCAGACCTCCGTACATCAATTAGAGTCGTCACTTAGACCAGTTTGTTTCAGACCTCCGTACATCAATTAGAGTCGTCACTTAGACAGTTTGTTTCAGACTTCCTTACATCAATTAGAGTCGTCTCTTAGACCAGTTTGTTTCAGACTTCCGTACATCAATTAGAGTCGTCTCTTAGACCAGTTTGTTTCAGACTTCCTTACATCAATTAGAGTCGTCTCTTAGACCAGTTTGTTTCAGACTTCCTTACATCAATTAGAGTCGTCACTTAGACAGTTTGTTTCATACCTCCTTACATCAATTAGAGTCGTCACTTAGACAGTTTGTTTCAGACCTCCGTACATCAATTATTAGTCGTCACTTAGACAGTTTGTTTCAGACCTCCGTACACCAATTAGAGTCGTCACTTAGACCAGTTTGTTTCCGACCTCCGTACATCAATTAGAGTCGTCACTTAGACCAGTTTGTTTCCGACCTCCGTACATCAATTAGAGTCGTCTCTTAGACCCGTTTGTTTCAGACCTCCGTACATTAATTAGATTCGTCACTTAGACAGTTTGTTTCAGACCTCCGTATATCAATTAGAGTCATCACTTAGACCAGTTTGTTTCAGACCTCCGTACATCAATTAGAGTCGTCACTTAGACCAGTTTGTTTCAGACCTCCGTACATTAGTTAGTCGTCTATTAGACCAGTTTGTTTCCGACATCCGTACATCAATTAGAGTCGTCACTTAGACCAGTTTGTTTCAGACCTCCGTACATCAATTAGATTTGTCTCTTAAACCAGTTTGTTTCAGACCTCCGTACATCAATTAGAGTCGTCACTTAGACCAGTTTGTTTCAGACCTCCGTACATCAATTAGATTTGTCTCTTAAACCAGTTTGTTTCAGACCTCCGTACATCAATTAGAGTCGTCACTTAGACCAGTTTGTTTCAGACCTCCGTACATCAATTAGATTTGTCTCTTAAACCAGTTTGTTTCAGACCTCCGTACACCAATTAGAGTCATCTCTAACCTCCGTACATCAATTAGAGTCGTCACTTAGACCAGTTTGTTTCAGACCTCCGTACATCAATTAGAGTCGTCACTTAGACCAGTTTGTTTCAGACCTCCGTACATCAATTAGAGTCGTCACTTAGACAGTTTGTTTCAGACTTCCTTACATCAATTAGAGTCGTCTCTTAGACCAGTTTGTTTCAGACTTCCTTACATCAATTAGAGTCGTCTCTTAGACCAGTTTGTTTCAGACTTCCTTACATCAATTAGAGTCGTCTCTTAGACCAGTTTGTTTCAGACTTCCTTACATCAATTAGAGTCGTCACTTAGACAGTTTGTTTCATACCTCCTTACATCAATTAGAGTCGTCACTTAGACAGTTTGTTTCAGACCTCCGTACATCAATTATTAGTCGTCACTTAGACAGTTTGTTTCAGACCTCCGTACACCAATTAGAGTCGTCACTTAGACCAGTTTGTTTCCGACCTCCGTACATCAATTAGAGTCGTCACTTAGACAGTTTGTTTCAGACCTCCGTATATCAATTAGAGTCGTCACTTAGACCCGTTTGTTTCAGACCTCCGTACATTAATTAGATTCGTCACTTAGACCAGTTTGTTTCCGACCTCCGTATATCAATTAGAGTCATCACTTAGACCAGTTTGTTTCAGACCTCCGTACATCAATTAGAGTCGTCACTTAGACCAGTTTGTTTCAGACCTCCGTACATTAGTTAGTCGTCTATTAGACCAGTTTGTTTCAGACCTCCGTACATCAATTAGAGTCGTCACTTAGACCAGTTTGTTTCAGACCTCCGTACATCAATTAGATTTGTCTCTTAAACCAGTTTGTTTCAGACCTCCGTACATCAATTAGAGTCGTCACTTAGACCAGTTTGTTTCAGACCTCCGTACATCAATTAGATTTGTCTCTTAAACCAGTTTGTTTCAGACCTCCGTACACCAATTAGAGTCGTCTCTAACCTCCGTACATCAATTAGAGTCGTCACTTAGACCAGTTTGTTTCAGACCTCCGTACATCAATTAGAGTCGTCACTTAGACAGTTTGTTTCAGACTTCCTTACATCAATTAGAGTCGTCTCTTAGACCAGTTTGTTTCAGACTTCCTTACATCAATTAGAGTCGTCTCTTAGACCAGTTTGTTTCAGACTTCCTTACATCAATTATTAGTCGTCACTTAGACAGTTTGTTTCAGACCTCCGTACACCAATTAGAGTCGTCACTTAGACCAGTTTGTTTCAGACCTCCGTACATCAATTAGAGTCGTCACTTAGACCAGTTTGTTTCCGACCTCCGTACATCAATTAGAGTCGTCACTTAGACAGTTTGTTTCAGACCTCCGTATATCAATTAGAGTCATCACTTAGACCAGTTTGTTTCAGACCTCCGTACATCAATTAGTCGTCACTTAGACCAGTTTGTTTCAGACCTCCGTACATTAATTAGATTCGTCACTTAGACAGTTTGTTTCAGACCTCCGTACATCAATTAGAGTCGTCTCTTAGACCAGTATTTTTAGACCTCCGTACATCAATTAGAGTCGTCACTTAGACCAGTTTGTTTCAGACCTCCGTACATTAATTAGATTCGTCACTTAGACAGTTTGTTTCAGACCTCCGTACATCAATTAGAGTCGTCTCTTAGACCAGTTTGTTTCAGACCTCCCTACATCAATTAGAGTCGTCACTTAGACCAGTTTGTTTCATACCTCCGTACATCAATTAGATTTGTCTCTTAGACCAGTTTGTTTCAGACCTCCGTACATCAATTAGAGTCGTCTCTTAGACCAGTTTGTTTCAGACCTCCATACATCAATTAGAGTCGTCACTTAGACAGTTTGTTTCAGACCTCCGTACATCAATTATAGTTGTCTCTTAGACCAGTTTGTTTCAGACCTCCGTACATCAATTAGAGTCGTCACTTAGACAGTTTGTTTCAGACCTCCGTACATCAATTAGAGTCGTCTCTTAGACAGTTTGTTTCAGACCTCCGTACATCAATTAGAGTCGTCTCTTAGACCAGTTTGTTTCAGACCTCCATACATCAATTAGAGTCGCCACTTAGGCCAGTTTGTTTCAGACCTCCATACATCAATTAGAGTCGTCTCTTAGACCAGTTTGTTTCAGACCTCCGTACATCAATTAGAGTCGTCACTTAGACAGTTTGTTTCAGACCTCCGCACATCAATTAGAGTCGTCTCTTAGACCAGTTTGTTTCAGACCTCCATACATCAATTAGAGTCGTCACTTAGACAGTTTGTTTCAGACCTCCGTACATCAATTATAGTTGTCTCTTAGACCAGTTTGTTTCAGACCTCCGTACATCAATTAGAGTCGTCACTTAGACAGTTTGTTTCAGACCTCCGTACATCAATTATAGTCGGCTCTTAGACCAGTTTGTTTCAGACCTCCGTACATCAATTAGAGTCGTCTCTTAGACCAGTTTGTTTCAGACCTCCGTACATCAATTAGAGTCGTCACTTAGACAGTTTGTTTCAGACCTCCGTACATCAATTAGTCGTCTCTTAGACAGTTTGTTTCAGACCTCCGTACATCAATTAGAGTCGTTTCTTAGACCAGTTTGTTTCAGACCTCCGTACATCAATTATAGTCGTCTCTTAGACCAGTTTGTTTCAGACCTCCGTACATCAATTAGAGTCGTCACTTAGACAGTTTGTTTCAGACCTCCGTACATCAATTAGAGTCGTCTCTTAGACAGTTTGTTTCAGACCTCCGTACATCAATTAGAGTCGTCACTTAGACAGTTTGTTTCAGACCTCCGTACATCAATTATAGTCGTCTCTTAGACCAGTTTGTTTCAGACCTCCGTACATCAATTAGAGTCGTCACTTAGACCAGTTTGTTTCAGACCTCCGTACATCAATTAGAGTCGTAACTTAGACCAGTTTGTTTCATACCTCCCTACACCAATTAGAGTCGTCACTTAGACCAGTTTGTTTCAGACCTCCGTACATCAATTAGAGTCGTCACTTAGACAGTTTTTTTCAGACCTCCGTACATCAATTAGAGTTGTCACTTAGACCAGTTTGTTTCAGACCTCCGTACATCAATTAGAGTCGTAACTTAGACCAGTTTGTTTCAGACCTCCGTACATCAATTATTAGTCGTCACTTAGACCAGTTTGTTTCAGACTTCCTTACATCAATTAGAGTCGTCTCTTAGACCAGTTTGTTTCAGACCTCCGTACATCAATTAGAGTCGTCACTTAGACCCGTTTGTTTCAGACCTCCGTACATCAATTAGAGTCGTCTCTAACCTCCGTACATCAATTAGAGTCGTCATGTAGACCAGTTTGTTTCAGACCTCCGTACATCAATTAGAGTCGTCACTTAGACCCGTTTGTTTCAGACCTCCGTGCATCAATTAGAGTCGTCTCTAACCTCCGTACATCAATTAGAGTCGTCACTTAGACAGTTTGTTTTAGACCTCCGTACATCAATTAGAGTCGTCACTTAGACCAGTTTGTTTTAGACCTCCGTACATCAATTAGAGTCGTCACTTAGACCAGTTTGTTTCAGACCTCCGTACATCAATTAGAGTCGTCTCTTAGACCAGTTTGTTTCAGACCTCCGTACATCAATTAGATTTGTCTCTTAAACAGTTTGTTTCAGACCTCCGTACATCAATTAGAGTCGTCACTTAGACCAGTTTGTTTCAGATCTCCGTACATCAATTAGTCGTCACTTAGACCAGTTTGTCTTTAGACCTAGGTAATATCGCGGCTAATGATTTCTCATTTTTAAAGAATTTTAAGACATTAAACTCTCTCACCTTTTATAAAAGCGAAAGGTATGAAGGATATGTTGTGTATTAACTACCATTTCGTACAAATTACCTACATAAAAACCTGTCTGACTTGTTATGCTTCTAGCAGCCGCAACAAGTTTGCCTTGCATGAGTTTTACTGTGGTATGGGTAAAGAAAAAGATCCTCGCGCAATTAGTCCAGACTTCCAATAAATGTTTGTCCTCTCAAGAATTCTACATAGCTCATCTTACGTGTTAATGATTCCACTAAACAATCTGAACGCAAAGGTCACACAAAGGTCACACCGCCATCTGATTAACCGGTATACCTCGGGGATATTCTGGATTCTCACATCCCATAATATCGCCGATATATATCTACTGAGGATACATTGGTTAGTCAGAGAGAGATAGGTTTTTTAAGACAGATATGAGATAATTTTGTTTACCAGAAGAGTAGTTTTTGTCTAATGTGCATATTTGTAAATGAGATTGATTATATAATAACGTCATACACAGTAGAATATCGTTATAAATCTCGTTAGGGGACCAATATATTATGATAATGAAATACGTGGGATAACCGACTTTGTTTTATTTGGATTTTCGCGGTACACTAATTATCACTATAATTTATTTACGATAAATAATGTTAAAATTAATCTTTTCCTAGAAGCTGTACCTTAATCTTAGCGTGCTATAAACATAAATTCCCAGGGGTTCGATAAATGGTAGATGGGGAAGATTTAGGGTGCCTATCGTGATCACATTGGGTGATACTATATACTTATATATGTTTGTATTAAGAAGTGAGTAATACCTACAATAAGTCTATGTATAACATATCATCACCTTGAGCTAGTGTCGTGTCACTGACCACAGTAGGACGTAACATATTATCACCTAAAGGTATAGTGTCACTGACCACAGTAGGACGTAACATATTATCACCTAGAGCTATAGTGTCGTGTCACTGACCACAGTAGGACGTAACATATTATCACCTAAAGCTATAGTGTCGTGTCACTGACCACAGTAGGACGTAACATATTATCACCTAAAGTTATAGTGTCGTGTCACTGACCACAGCAGGACGTAACATATTATCACCTAAAGCTATAGTGTCGTGTCACTGACCACAGTAGGACGTAACATATTATCACCTAAAGCTATAGTGTCGTGTCACTGACCACAGAAGGACGTAACATATTATCACTTAAAGCTATAGTGTCGTGTCACTGACCACAGAAGGACGTAACATATTATCACTTAAAGCTATAGTGTCGTGTCACTGACCACAGTAGGACGTAACATATTATCACCTAAAGTTATAGTGTCGTGTCACTGACCACAGTAGAACGTTACATATTATCACCTAAAGCTATAGTGTCGTGTCACTGACCACAGAAGGACGTAACATATTATCACCTAAAGCTATAGTGTCGTGTCACTGACCACAGTAGGACGTAACATATTATCACTTAAAGCTATAGTGTCGTGTCACTGACCACAGTAGGACGTAACATATTATCACCTAGAGCTATAGTGTCGTGTCACTGACCACAGTAGGACGTAACATATTATCATCTAAAGCTATAGTGTCGTGTCACTGACCACAGAAGGACGTAACATATTATCACCTAAAGCTATAGTGTCGTGTCACTGACCACAGTAGGACGTAACATATTATCACCTAAAGGTATAGTGTCGTGTCACTGACCACAGTAGGACGTAACATTTTATCACCTAAAGGTATAGTGTCGTGTCACTGACCACAGAAGGACGTAACATATTATCACCTAAAGTTATAGTGTCGTGTCACTGACCACAGTAGGACGTAACATATTATCACCTAAAGTTATATTGTCGTGTCACTGACCACAGTAGGACGTAACATATTATCACCTAAAGCTATAGTGTCGTGTCACTGACCACAGTAGGACGTAACATATTATCACCTAAAGTTATAGTGTCACTGACCACAGTAGGACGTAACATATTATCACCTAAAGCTATAGTGTCGTGTCACTGACCACAGTAGGACGTAACATATTATCACCTAAAGCTATAGTGTCGTGTCACTGACCACAGTAGGACGTAACATATTATCACCTAAAGCTATAGTGTCGTGTCACTGACCACAGTAGGACGTAACATATTATCACCTAAAGCTATAGTGTCGTGTCACTGACCACAGTAGGACGTAACATATTATCACCTAAAGCTATAGTGTCGTGTCACTGACCACAGTAGGACGTAACATATTATCACCTAAAGTTATAGTGTCACTGACCACAGTAGGACGTAACATATTATCACCTAAAGCTATAGTGTCGTGTCACTGACCACAGTAGGACGTAACATATTATCACCTAAAGTTATAGTGTCGTGTCACTGACCACAGTAGGACGTAACATATTGTCACCTAAAGTTATAGTGTCGTGTCACTGACCACAGTAGAACGTAACATATTATCACCTAGAGCTATAGTGTCGTGTCACTGACCACAGTAGGACGTAACATATTATCACCTAGAGCGATAGTGTCACTGACCACAGTAGGACGTAACATATTATCACCTAAAGTTATAGTGTCACTGACCACAGTAGGACGTAACATATTATCACCTAGAGCTATAGTGTCGTGTCACTGACCACAGTTCGTAACATATTATCACCTAAAGCTAAAGTGTCGTGTCACTGACCACAGTAGGACGTAACATATTATCACCTAGAGCTATAGTGTCGTGTCCCTGACCACAGTAGGACGTAACATATTATCACCTAAAGCTATAGTGTCGTGTCACTGACCACAGTAGGACGTAACATATTATCACCTAAAGCTATAGTGTCGTGTCACTGACCACAGTAGGACGTAACATATTATCACTTAAAGCTATAGTGTCGTGTCACTGACCACAGTAGGACGTAACATATTATCACCTAGAGCTATAGTGTCGTGTCACTGACCACAGTAGGACGTAACATATTATCATCTAAAGCTATAGTGTCGTGTCACTGACCACAGAAGGACGTAACATATTATCACCTAAAGCTATAGTGTCGTGTCACTGACCACAGTAGGACGTAACATATTATCACCTAAAGGTATAGTGTCGTGTCACTGACCACAGTAGGACGTAACATTTTATCACCTAAAGGTATAGTGTCGTGTCACTGACCACAGAAGGACGTAACATATTATCACCTAAAGTTAGAGTGTCGTGTCACTGACCACAGTAGGACGTAACATATTATCACCTAAAGTTATATTGTCGTGTCACTGACCACAGTAGGACGTAACATATTATCACCTAAAGCTATAGTGTCGTGTCACTGACCACAGTAGGACGTAACATATTATCACCTAAAGTTATAGTGTCACTGACCACAGTAGGACGTAACATATTATCACCTAAAGCTATAGTGTCGTGTCACTGACCACAGTAGGACGTAACATATTATCACCTAAAGCTATAGTGTCGTGTCACTGACCACAGTAGGACGTAACATATTATCACCTAAAGCTATAGTGTCGTGTCACTGACCACAGTAGGACGTAACATATTATCACCTAAAGCTATAGTGTCGTGTCACTGACCACAGTAGGACGTAACATATTATCACCTAAAGTTATAGTGTCACTGACCACAGTAGGACGTAACATATTGTCACCTAAAGTTATAGTGTCGTGTCACTGACCACAGTAGAACGTAACATATTATCACCTAGAGCTATAGTGTCGTGTCACTGACCACAGTAGGACGTAACATATTATCACCTAAAGCTAAAGTGTCGTGTCACTGACCACAGTAGGACGTAACATATTATCACCTAGAGCTATAGTGTCGTGTCACTGACCACAGTAGGACGTAACATATTATCACCTAAAGCTATAGTGTCGTGTCACTGACCACAGTAGGACGTAACATATTATCACCTAAAGCTATAGTGTCGTGTCACTGACCACAGTAGGACGTAACATATTATCACCTAGAGCTATAGTGTCGTGTCACTGACCACAGTAGGACGTAACATATTATCACCTAAAGCTATAGTGTCGTGTCACTGACCACAGTAGGACGTAACATATTATCACCTAAAGCTATAGTGTCGTGTCACTGACCACAGTAGGACGTAACATATTATCACCTAGAGCTATAGTGTCGTGTCACTGACCACAGTAGGACGTAACATATTATCACCTAAAGTTATAGTGTCACTGACCACAGTAGGACGTAACATATTATCACCTAAAGCTATAGTGTCGTGTCACTGACCACAGCAGGACGTAACATATTATCACCTAAAGCTATAGTGTCGTGTCACTGACCACAGAAGGACGTAACATATTATCACCTAAAGGTATAGTGTCGTGTCACTGACCACAGTAGGACGTAACATATTATCACCTAGAGCTATAGTGTCGTGTCACTGACCACAGTAGACCGTAACATATTATCACCTAAAGCTATAGTGTCGTGTCACTGACCACAGTAGGACGTAACATATTATCACCTAAAGCTATAGTGTCGTGTCACTGACCACAGTAGGACGTAACATATTATCACCTAAAGTTATAGTGTCACTGACCACAGTAGGACGTAACATATTATCACCTAGAGCGATAGTGTCACTGACCACAGTAGGACGTAACATATTATCACCTAAAGTTATAGTGTCACTGACCACAGTAGGACGTAACATATTATCACCTAGAGCTATAGTGTCGTGTCACTGACCACAGTAGGACGTAACATATTATCACCTAAAGTTATAGTGTCACTGACCACAGTAGGACGTAACATATTATCACCTAGAGCTATAGTGTCGTGTCACTGACCACAGTAGGACGTAACATATTATCACCTAAAGCTATAGTGTCGTGTCACTGACCACAGTAGGACGTAACATATTATCACCTAGAGCTATAGTGTCGTGTCACTGACCACAGTAGGACGTAACATATTATCACCTAAAGCTATAGTGTCGTGTCACTGACCACAGTAGGACGTAACATATTATCACCTAGAGCGATAGTGTCACTGACCACAGTAGGACGTAACATATTATCACCTAAAGTTATAGTGTCACTGACCACAGTAGGACGTAACATATTATCACCTAGAGCTATAGTGTCGTGTCACTGACCACAGTAGGACGTAACATATTATCACCTAGAGCTATAGTGTCGTGTCACTGACCACAGTAGGACGTAACATATTATCACCTAAAGCTATAGTGTCGTGTCACTGACCACAGTAGGACGTAACATATTATCACCTAAAGCTATAGTGTCGTGTCACTGACCACAGTAGGACGTAACATATTATCACCTAAAGCTATAGTGTCGTGTCACTGACCACAGTAGAACGTAACATATTATCACCTAAAGTTATAGTGTCACTGACCACAGTAGGACGTAACATATTATCACCTAAAGTTATAGTGTCACTGACCACAGTAGGACGTAACATATTATCACCTAAAGTTATAGTGTCACTGACCACAGTAGAACGTAACATATTATCACCTAAAGTTATCGTCGTGTCACTGACCACAGTAGAACGTAACATATCATCACCTAAAGCTATAGTGTCGTGTCACTGACCACAGTAGAACGTAACATATTATCACCTAAAGTTATAGTGTCACTGACCACAGTAGGACGTAACATATTATCACCTAAAGCTATAGTGTCGTGTCACTGACCACAGTAGAACGTAACATATTATCACCTAAAGTTATAGTGTCGTGTCACTGACCACAGTAGGACGTAACATATTATCACCTAAAGTTATAGTGTCGTGTCACTGACCACAGTAGGACGTAACATATTATCACCTAAAGTTATAGTGTCGTGTCACTGACCACAGTAGGACGTAACATATTATCACCTAAAGTTATAGTGTCGTGTCACTGACCACAGTAGAACGTAACATATTATCACCTAAGGTTATCGTCGTGTCACTGACCACAGTAGGACGTAACATATTATCACCTAAGGTTATCGTCGTGTCACTGACCACAGTAGGACGACACAATCAGTTGGATCAATGGAGCTAGACTATATTACCTTGTGTTATATATACTACCAACAGCCTGCTGCAGCCTGTATGTACCCTAACAGACAAGATGATTAGCGATCTGCACCTGTTTGATGTGAATAAGCGGAAATGGAAGGGAGATTACCCAGTTTTAAACAATTGTGTCAGTTGTTTCTAAAGTATTGATGTAGCCTTATGTGTGTGGGCAAACAGCCCACGGACAACTTGTATAGTTTCAGGTTTAATCAGAAGGCCAGGGACGGATGACTGGTACATTGTAACATGTTGTCATGCTGAGTGCCGTGTCTGGAATGATGGAAAAGTGTGCTGGTGCAGGGTATTGACAGGTGTTTAGCATGCGCGCACACTCACCTGCTCACTACAATGACCAATCAGGACAACTTCCACACATACCTTACATTCCAATGCATGACGCAGTATGAGGCGCGGGAACTTACCTGTTGGTCAGTCAACCCTGACCTGTGTTATTATATAACACAATATATATATCCAACTGGCTACATTGATACAATCTGGCGTCGATGAAAACACTATCGTTATACGCCATTATCCTGATTGTTTGTAACACTATCGCTATACGCCATTATCCTGATTGTTTGTAACACTATTGCTATACGCCATTATCCTGATTGTTTGTAACACTATTGCTATACGCTATTATCCTGATTGTTTGTAACACTATCGCTATATGCTATTATCCTGATTGTTTGTAACACTATCGCTATACGCTATCATCCTGATTGTTTGTAACACTATCGCTATACGCTAGTATCCTGATTGTTTGTAACACTATCGCTATACGCTATTATCCTGATTGTTTGTAACACTGTCGCTATACGCTGTTATCCTGATTGTTTGTAACACTATCGCTATACGCTATTATCCTGATTGTTTGTAACACTGTCGCTATACGCTGTTATCCTGATTGTTTGTAACACTGTCGCTATACGCTGTTATCCTGATTGTTTGTAACACTATCGCTATACGCCATTATCCTGATTGTTTGTAACACTATTGCTATACGCCATTATCCTGATTGTTTGTAACACTATCGCTATATGCTATTATCCTGATTGTTTGTAACACTATCGCTATACACTATCGCTATACGCTGGTATCCTGATTGTTTGTAACACTATCGCTATACGCTAGTATCCTGATTGTTTGTAACACTATCGCTATACGCTATCATCCTGATTGTTTGTAACACTATCGCTATACGCTAGTATCCTGATTGTTTGTAACACTATCGCTATACGCTAGTATCCTGATTGTTTGTAACACTATCGCTATACGCTATCATCCTGATTGTTTGTATGAACACTCCAGACCTGTATACGGTCACTTCTACCTCATACAGAAATCACGTGGTCTTATACAGACTCATTTTTCTTAATTTCCGTAAATAAGTGTACCATGATCATGAGTATGACATTGGAATATTCGTACTAAGGTTTTGTGTTATACATAGTAACAACACACATGTACATAAGATAGCGGTAACCTTACTGAACAAATGTTTATAACGAAAATAGCGCATACTATCAACACAACACATCAACTTTACTGATAAGATCCGGTAAAAACGTACAATCAGACAGATACCTCGATAACCTGCCCAATATAAAGGCGATGGAGGCAGGTTTTTCTCCATGGAACACACAGGTGTCTGAAAACATCACCACAATCCTCAAGTGATGTAAACTAAAAACTTCAGATGGCAGGAAACATCACCACAATCCACAAGTGTTGTAAACTAAAAACTTCAGATGGCAGGAAACAACACCACAATCCACAAGTGTTGTAAACTAAAAAGTTCAGATGGCAGGAAACATCACCACAATCCACAGTTAATGTAAACTTAAAAGTTCAGATGGCTGAAAACAACACCACAATCCGCAGTTTCGACCTCCAAAAAAAACAAACAAAAAAACTCCAAACCATCAAAATTCACGACATTCGCTGGAGATGATTCAGTTGCCAGGTCATTAAAAGAAAGTGATATTATATCTCATGCAAACTTACCGTTGGTTATGTCTTCAGAAATCTCTTTACTTTGATATTCCGGAAACATTGCGGTGTTACAACCAGGCCAACGAATACAGCTTATAAACTACTTATCTGTGGGATCCAGTACTATTGGTTTGTTTCTTTTCTGCTTGTAGGGTTGTTTGATAGATTGTTTCCTTGTTTCACAGTAAGTTTGTTCATTAAACCATTTAACAATACATGTATATCCGCCGTCCTATCGCACGAGGACACTCATTCGTCCTATCACACGAGGACACTCATTCGTCCTATCGCACGAGGACACTCATTCGTCCTATCACACGAGGACACTCATTCGTCCTATCGCACGAGGACACTCATTCGTCCTATCACACGAGGACACTCATTCGTCCTATCGCACGAGGACACTCATTCGTCCTATCACACGAGGACACTCATTCGTCCTATCACACGAGGACACTCATTCGTCCTATCACACGAGGACACTCATTCGTCCTATCACACGAGGACACTCATTCGTCCTATCGCACGAGGACACTCATTCGTCCTATCACACGAGGACACTCATTCGTCCTATCACACGAGGACACTCATTCGTCCTATCACACGAGGACACTCATTCGTCCTATCGCACGAGGACACTCATTCGTCCTATCGCACGAGGACACTCATTCGTCCTATCACACGAGGACACTCATTCGTCATGCTTTCTGACCTAGACTTGAGGGATTATAACATTAATTATACAACCTTTCTACCTACGTTATTATTTACATACTTAGTATGTAATAGATTATATTAACATATCACTGCATGTGAAGGATATCACTTTTTTCTTATGTTTGTTATCTAATTGTGTGTACGCCACTATTGAGTAACATGGATGTGTTCAGGATTAAAGTATACGTATGGCTCTATGACACTTTCTACCTCAGATGTCGTTTTTGACTAAGGTAAACTAATGGGATTTCAATATAACCGATAATCGACATAGAACAGATGCGTTATTGAAATAAATGGACCAATCATTGGCTTAGACTGGAGTAATGACCTGGGATACTTCACTCACAGGCAAACAATAAACAATGATCTGGGATACTTCACTCACAGACAAACAATAAACAATGATCTGGGATACTTCACTCACAGACAAACAATAAACAATGATCTGGGATACTTCACTCACAGACAAACAATAAACAATGATCTGGGATACTTCACTCACAGACAAACAATAAACAATGATCCGAGATACTTCACTCACAGACAAACAATAAACAATGATCTGGGATACTTCACTCACAGACAAACAATAAACAATGATCTGGGATACTTCACTCACAGACAAACAATAAACAATGATCTGGAATACTTCACTCACAAATTGAAAACAACACACAAGAGTTAAATACTAAGGATCATTTAACAAAATAGAACATCAACACAATACAGATTAACACGGCAAATCTGACCAAGAACAAAAGAAACGATACGAGGTGTTCCGGAAGGGTACCGGAGCACCTTCTGATTCATCGTGTAGTTCAATCAAGGCAGTGTGAAATTGTAAACATCCACGGAACATGGTAATCTGACTTTCGTAAGGCGGCCAATCTCTCTACGGTGCTGATAAACCATGTAACAGCGAGTCTCTGTTTGGGGCATCGGCTACTTCAAACCACGAAGAATGAAAAAAATAAAATTAAAACGAACTTTCGAAAACATCAAAAAGAAAATACCTTAAACACGATGATGTGTATTAAGCTCGTACCATCACCTTACTTATGAAACATGGCAAATGTTCAGCTTTGGTTTAGTGTTTGGGATCTTTCACTGGTTCCATTGGTGTGTGGTGATAAGGCGCTGTTGGCTTCTCCCTAACCGAACTGGGGACTAGAAAGCCAGCATTATACTCTAACATCTGTATATACATGTATGTCTGCTGGGAATGGTTTTACTTTAACGATAAACGATAAGGTGGTAGACCCCGTCACTTTACTTATAAATGACAAAGGAAGGTTCCATCGAAAGTTCAGCAAACCTATTAAATAATACAGAACCGTACTAGGAAACGTGTCTGGTGAATAAGCTGAAACACAGGAGATATACCTCTAACAAAACCTTCTCCTGACAGAAATCTGGAATGTGAGAAAGAAAGAAACACACAGAGAAGGAGAGAGAAACACACCGAGAAAGAGATAAACACACAGAGAAAGATATAAACACGCCGAGAAAGAGATAAACACACAGAGAAAGAGAGAAACACACAGAGAAAGATACAAACACGCCGAGAAAGAGAGAAGCACACAGAGAAAGAGATAAACACACAGAGAAAGAGATAAACACACCGAGAAAGATACAAACACGCCGAGAAAGAGAGAAACACACCGGAAAGGAGAGATAAACACACAGAGAAAGAGATAAACACGCCGAGAAAGAAAAGAGAGAAATACACAGAGAAAGAGAGAAACACATCGAGAATGAGAGAGAAACACACCGAGAAAGAGATAAACACACAGAGAAAGAGATAAACACGCCGAGAAAGAGAGAAACACACAGAGAAGGAGAGAGAAACACACCGAGAAAGAGAGAAACACACCGAGAAAGAGATAAACACGCCGAGAAAGAGAGAAACACACAGAGAAAGGGAGAAAGACGTATATAAGTTTATATGAAAATCATCATAGCTAGGTGCACTATATCAATCTGATATAAACAAAATGGACATTGATAAAATGATTTGAAGAGTAGGATGACTGATTTATAAATGTCTTATTAAAATCTAACGTCTAATAAAATTATCTTATCAGTAAACAATTATCAAGATTGCAAACATGTTGTGACAGTCATTCTTGTTTTAAGGTTAATAAGTAAACGTATCAATTGTTCTAATCGTAAATAACAATACAAAATTGTAAACAATAATATCAAAATCGTAAACAACATCAAAGTTCGCAAACAAACTTATTATTTTTCTTGATTTGTTGCCACTTCTGATTGGCTGAAAAGAGGTCACGCGACCACCTATAAAAACTATATTGACCGCTGTCTCCGGAAAAAGTTTATAAAAAAACGATATTGAACGGTCATTTTTAGAAAGCATCTAGATCACACGAGCGCTTAGCATTTTGTTCGTACGTTACTGATACAAGCGTTTGAGCAACCTGAATAGAGTGTAAACAATCAAAGATGGCAGACGACAACCTTTTCCCCAATCTGTCTGAAGACGATATCAACAATATTCTTGAAAATGCCGACGCTGTTAACACGAAGCGAGCTACCAATACAGCTGTGAAGCTTTTTCGCCAATACCTTACAGCCAGGAGCATGCAGGAAAACTTCGAGGTATATTCTCCTGTATAATTGGATGACGCACTGTCAACTTTTTATCTTGAGATGCGTGACAGGAAAGGGAAACTTTTAAGAAATAAACATTGTTGGCCTATAGAAGCGGCAATTAATTTCATATTGAATATTGTTGTCAAATTCATATTGGTCTTTTCATTTATCTTTTTGGAATTGATATCTAGAAACCAAATGACAATTACTTTGAACTAACGTTTAAGTCTATATCGCCAGATATGAAGTTTTTTTCACAAAATCAAGAAAAATAATAAATCAATTATAGCATTTAAAATTCGGTCGATCCATGGTTACATCGGCCAAAGAAAAAATATTGACCTCGGACTACGTCCTCGGTCAATATTTTTTCTTAGGTTGATATAACCATGTATCGACCTCATTAAAATGCTATATTTGTATAATATCAAAATCGTAAATAACAATGTCAAAATCGTAAACAAAAATATCAAAATCGTCAGCAAGAATATAAAAATCATAACCAACAGTATGGAAATCGTAGACAATATATAAAAATCATAAAAAACAATATCAAAACCGAAAACAACAATATCAAAATCGTTAACAACAATATCAAAATTGTAAACAATTCAAAATCGTAAACAATAATATAAATCGTAAACAACAGTATAAAAATCGTAAACTACAATATAAAAATTGTAAAAACAGTATAAAAATCGTAAACAACAATATAAAAAACGTAAACAACAATATAAAAATCGTAAACAACATCAAAGTTCGTAAACAACAGTATACAAATCGTAAACAACAATATAAAAATTGTAAAAACAGTATAAAAATCGTAAACTACAACATAAACATCATAGACAACAATATAAAAATCGTAAACAACAATATAAAAAACGTAAACAACAATATACAAATCGTAAACAACATCAAAGTTCGTAAACAACAGTATAAAAATCGTAAACAACAATATAAAAATTGTAAAAACAGTATAAAAATCGTCAACTACAATATAAAAATCATAAACAACAATATAAAAATCGTAAACAACAATATAAAAATCGTAAACAACATCAAAGTTCGTAAACAACAGTATAAAATCGTAAACGACAATATAAAAATCGTAAACAACAATATAAAAAACGTAAACGACAATATACTGATACTCAGTTTATACTGATTTATGATTAATCATCTGTTTAAGCTTTCCGATCTAACAACTACATCATCTGTATTAGAGATATTGGTATGTTGAGATGGTTTACAATCTAACAACTACATCATCTATATTAGAGATATCGGTATGTTGAGGTGGTATACAATCTAACAATTACATCATCTATATTAGAGATATTGGTATATTGAGATGGTATACAATCTAACAACTACATCATCTATATTTGAGATATTGGTATGTTGAGGTGGTATACCGATCTCTGACAGCTACATCGTCTGTATTTGAGTTGTAGTACGATGATTACCCAGTATTAAACAATACGACATTTTGTAAAACAAAAAACACGTAACATTTCAAATTACATTTTAACTAAAAAATAGTTTTCCAATTTTAACGAAATAGAAATAAAAACTAAGTCTATCAATTCTGTTAAACAGATCAAAATCGCCATTGTTTCAAAGTGACCAGCAACTAATCTGACCCGTACCTGACAGGATTATAACTGTGAGAGACTAAAACTCTGTATAGGGGCCGACGTTCCACCAACTAATCTGACCCGTACCTGACAGGATTATAACTGTGAGAGACTAAAACTCTGTACAGGGGCCGACGTTCTACCAACTAATCTGACCCGTACCTGACAGGATTATAACTGTGAGAGACTAAAACTCTGTACAGGGGCCGACGTTCTACCAACTAATCTGACCCGTACCTGACAGGATTATAACTGTGACTGAGAGACTAAAACTCTGTACAGGGGCCGACGTTCCACCAACTAATCTGACCCGTACCTGACAGGATTATAACTGTGACTGAGAGACTAAAACTCTGTACAGGGGCCGACGTTCTACCAACTAATATGACCCGTACCTGACAGGATTATAACTGTGAGAGACTAAAACTCTGTACAGGGGTCGACGTTCTACCAACTAATCTGACCCGTACCTGACAGGATTATAACTGTGAGAGACTAAAACTCTGTACAGGGGTCGACGTTCTACCAACTAATCTTACCCGTACCTGACAGGATTATAACTGTGAGAGACTAAAACTCTGTACAGGGGTCGACGTTCTACCAACTAATCTGACCCGTACCTGACAGGATTATAACTGTGAGAGACTAAAACTCTGTACAGGGGCCGACGTTCTACCAACTAATATGACCCGTACCTGACAGGATTATAACTGTGACTGAGAGACTAAAACTCTGTACAGTTGTCGACGTTCTACCAACTAATCTGACACGTACCTGACAGGATTATAACTGTGAGAGACTAAAACTCTGTACAGTTGTCGACGTTCTACCAACTAATCTGACCCGTACCTGACAGGATTATAACTGTGACTGAGAGACTAAAACTCTGTACAGGGGTCGACGTTCTACCAATTAATCTGACACGTACCTGACAGGATTATAACTGTGAGAGACTAAAACTCTGTACAGGGGCCGACGTTCTACCAACTAATCTGACCCGTACCTGACAGGATTATAACTGTGACTGAGAGACTAAAACTCTGTACAGGGGCCGACGTTCTACCAACTAATCTGACCCGTACCTGACAGGATTATAACTGTGACTGAGAGACTAAAACTCTGTACAGGGGTCGACGTTCCACCAACTAATCTGACCCGTACCTGACAGGATTATAACTGTGACTGAGAGACTAAAACTCTGTACAGGGGTCGACGTTCTACCAACTTATCTGACCCGTACCTGACAGGATTATAACTGTGAGAGACTAAAACTCTGTACAGGGGCCGACGTTCTACCAACTAATCTGACCCGTACCTGACAGGATTATAACTGTGAGAGACTAAAACTCTGTACAGGGGTCGACGTTCAACCAACTAATCTGACCCGTACCTGACAGGATTATAACTGTGAGAGACTAAAACTCTGTACAGGGGCCGACGTTCTACCAACTAATCTGACCCGTACCTGACAGGATTATAACTGTGAGAGACTAAAACTCTGTACAGGGGCCGACGTTCCACCAACTGAGCCATGAGGATGGTATGTTTGCTGTACAACTGTCGTCGAAGTGCTCTTGACAAATTAAAATCATTAGCCAATTAGAGTGACACGAGATTGTGGATGGCAGTAACTCTAGCAGGAGTGCTGGCACTTGATGGACACAAGGATATAGAGACACATATGTTCGTGTAGTATCTCCGCCATGACAGTCACTCGTGCTTCCTACGAGTGTGATTATTACAATCACCAGCCGATAGCTCGTTGATGGTATTCATTGTTTTTGTATTCTATCAACATGCGCACGTCAGCAATTTTATTTTTTATACCGAGTTTGGTCCTGTAGGTGATATGTACGGATTTCTGTCGTATTTGGCGGGAAGTCTGACCAGTATACAGGAGACCGGAAGTCTGACCAGTGTAACAGGAGACCGGAAGTCTGACCAGTATAACAGGAGACCGGAAGTCTGACCAGTGTAACAGGAGACCGGAAGTCTGACCAGTATACCAGGAGACCGGAAGTCTGACCAGGATAACAGGAGACCGGAAGTCTGACCAGTATACCAGGAGACCGGAAGTCTGACCAGGATAACAGGAGACCGGAAGTCTGACCAGTATACCAGGAGACCGGAAGTCTGACCAGTATACCAGGAGACCGGAAGTCTGACAAGTATAACAGGAGACCGGAAGTCTGACCAGTGTAACAGGAGACCGGAAGTCTGACCAGTATAACAGGAGACCGGAAGTCTGACCAGTATAACAGGAAGTAAGATATACATTGTTGATGTTGACCCGGTCAGACGACAGATGTTATAGACGACTGACCCGATTCCTAGTTTTCAATCTCCTTGTCCGTATCTACTGTGTTTGGGTGTGTCATTAGTGTTCATTCTGACGCCATGTTATTCACGTTGTTGTCTATTTTTGGCAATACTCACAGGTTAATTATTTTCTCTGCTGTGATTACGGGCTCCTGCAGTTGCCTTTCCTTTTAGGTGATCATTTTTGTTGTAATTTGTCCTTAACATTTTCAATCTTAGCGGTTACGGTTCCTGTAACGCGAAACTCCTGTATGAAGACTTAACAACTCCACTTGTTTTCTCCAACAATACACCAAAGTAACCAACAAACCCCAGGATTGGCAAATAACTATGTTTAAATGTAAATTAAGTAAAAACAAGTAAAGGATTAGTTAAGGATCAATTAAAATCTAAACATAATTCATGATACCGTTAGGACTGAACAAAGGAAAAACATGACAAAGGAAGCTATCGTAAAGGGGAGGGAGGGGGTATATTACTGTACAGGGGAGGGAGGGGTATATTACTGTACAGAGGATGAAGGGGTATATTACTGTACAGGGGAGGGAAGGGGTATATCACTGTACAGGGGATGGAGGAGGTATATCACTGTACAGGGGATGGAGGGGGTATATTACTGTACAGGGGATGGAGGAGGTATATTACTGTACAGGAGAGGGAGGGGGTATATTACTGTACAGGAGAGGGAGGGGTATATTACTGTACAGGAGAGGGAGGGGTATATTACTGTACAGGGGATGGAGGGGGTATACTACTGTACAGGGGAGGGAAGGGATGGTATACTACTGTACAGAGGAGGGAGGGGGTATATTACTGTACAGGAGAGGGAGGGGGTATATTACTGTACAGGAGAGGGAGGGGGTATATTACTGTACAGGAGAGGGAGGGGTATATTACTGTACAGGGGATGGAGGGGGTATATTACTGTACAGGGGATGGAGGAGGTATATTACTGTACAGGGGATGGAGGGGTATATTACTGTACAGGAGAGGGAGGGGGTATATTACTGTACAGGGGAGGGAGGAGGTATATTACTGTACAGGGATGGAGGAGGTATATCACTGTACAGGAGAGGGAGGGGGGTATATTACTGTACAGGAGAGGGAGGGGTATATTACTGTACAGGGGATGGAGGGGGTATATTACTGTACAGGGGATGGAGGGGGTATATTACTGTACAGGGATGGAGGGGGTATATTACTGTACAGGGGATGGAGGGGGTACTGTACAGGGGAGGGAGGGGGTATATTACTGTACAGGGGATGGAGGGGGGTACTGTACAGGAGAGGGAGGGGGTATATTACTGTACAGGGGAGGGAAGGGGTATATCACTGTACAGGGGATGGAGGAGGTATATTACTGTACAGGGGAGGGAGGGGTTATATTACTGTACAGGGGAGGGGGGTATATTACTGTACAGGGGAGGGAGGGGGTATATTACTGTACAGGGGAGGGAGGGGGGTATATTACTGTACAGGGGAGGGAGGGGGTATATCACTGTACAGGGGAGGGAGGGGGTATATTACTGTACAGGGGAGGGAGGAGGTATATTACTGTACAGGGGAGGGAGGAGGTATATTACTGTACGGGGGATGGAGGGGGTATATTACTGTACAGGGGAGGGAGGGGGTATATTACTGTACAGGGGAGGGAGGGGGTATATTACTGTACAGGGGATGGAGGGGTATATTACTGTACAGGGGAGGGAGGGGGTATATTACTGTACAGGGGAGGGAGGAGGTATATTACTGTAATGGGGATGGAGGGGGTATATTACTGTACAGGGGATGGAGGAGGTATACTACTGTACAGGGGAGGGAGGAGGTATATTACTGTACAGGGGAGGGAGGAGGTATATTACTGTACAGGGGAGGGAGGAGGTATATTACTGTACAGGGATGGAGGGGTATATTACTGTACAGGGGAGGGAGGAGGTATATTACTGTACAGGGGAGGGAGGAGGTATATTACTGTACAGGGGAGGGAGGGGGTATATTACTGTACAGGGGATGGAGGGGTATATTACTGTACAGGGGAGGGAGGGGTATATTACTGTACAGGGGATGGAGGGGTATATTACTGTACAGGGGATGGAGGGGGGTATATTACTGTACAGGGGAGGGAGGGGGTATATTACTGTACAGGGGATGGAGGGGTATATTACTGTACAGGGGATGGAGGGGTATATTACTGTACAGGGGAGGGAGGGGGTATATACTGTACAGGGGATGGAGGGGTATCTTACTGTACAGGGAGGGAGGAGGGTATATTACTGTACAGGGGATGGAGGAGGTATATACTGTACAGGGAGGGAGGGGGTATATTACTGTACAGGGGAGGGAGGGGTATATTACTGTACAGGGGATGGAGGAGGTATATTACTGTACAGGGAGGGAGGGGTATATTACTGTACAGGGGAGGGAAGGGAGGGTATATTACTGTACAGGGGAGGGAGGAGGTATATTACTGTACAGGGAAGGGAGGGTATACTGCTGTACAGCGGAGGGAAGGGAGGGTATATTACTGTACGGGGGAGGGAAGGAAGGGTATACTACTGTACGGGTGAGGGAAGGGAGGGTTTACTACTGTACAGGGGAGGGGAGGGAGGGTATACTACTGTACAGGGGAGGAAGGTTGTACTACTGTACAGAAGGAAGTTGGATGGTTTTCTACTTTACACAGAAGGTAGGATGGCGTACTACCGTTAATTCGAGGGTAGTGTAGTGTCCCGTGTATTACTGTACAGATGATGGTTGATTATATTGTGGCCAGGTGGTCATGGCGGGGAACTTCAAAGAGTCGCACGTCACTGTAACTATTCGGCCATGTGGCTGTTTTGCATAAATTGGTTCCATAATACATAGTTTACTGCCTGTGACTAGATACAAAATCTTGATGCGCCAAAAGGATCTCGCTTTTTCTCAAGTTACAAGTAGGACATGTGTACTCCAGAGAGTGATCGTATACAAGCTAGAGTCAAATAAGTATATCTACTTCAGACAATCAGCGTTTTAAATTGGCGCGAATCGTTATTGGATGCTTACCACGGGTATCTTAAGAGTAATGCCTTTAAAACGAAAATTTGTTATAAATATCTATTATAAAATGCATAATGGATATTGCAAATTACATATTTATGCATGTACGTAAAACTTGTCAAGTGTGAAAGCAATTTTCAGTCAATCTTAGTACAGACTACACCCTTTATCTTACGATATCTCAATGTATGGTTGACCTTCTTGTTGTTTTCTTTGCTTCACTGTCTCCTCAGTTCCTGTTATTTCCTTGATGTTTGATGTCTCGCAAGTTCCTTTGTTGTCTTTTGTTTTGCTTTGGTGTCTCATCAGTTCCTGTTGCTGTCTTTCCTTTAGTTTTAGTGTCTCCTCAGTTCCTGTTGTTGTCTTTCCTTTAGTTTTGGTGTCTCCTCAGTTCCTGATGTTGTCTTTCCTTTAGTTTTGGTGTCTCATCAGTTCCTGTTGCTGTCTTTCCTTTAGTTTTAGTGTCTCCTAAGTTCCTGTTGTTGTCTTTTGTTTTGCTTTGGTGTCTCCTCAGTTCCTGTTGTTGTCTTTCCTTTAGTTTTAGTGTCTCCTCAGTCCCTGATGTTGTCTTTCCTTTAGTTTTAGTGTCTCCTCACTCCCTGATGTTGTCTTTCCTTTAGTTTTGGTGTCTCCTCAGTTCCTGTTTTTTTTTCTTTCCTTAAGTTTTGGTGTCTCCTCAGTTCCTGTTTTTTTCTTTGCTTCTGTTTCGGTGTCTTCTCAGTTCCTGTATATCTCCCTTTGTTTCGGTGTCTCTACAGTTCCTGTTGGCAACTTTCATCTATTTGGGTATCTCTTAAGTTCAGGATGTGTGTCTACACACACACACGCACACACACACACACACATTGCCAGTAAAACGAAACTTGTCCGGATTAAAGGTTCTGTAATAAGTACGTGAATGCCCAAGGTAACATTTTCCTCTGTGGGTAAGATGTTTAGTCTAACACATGTCGAAATTTACAAACGTAGTATAGGGATATAAAGTATGTTATGGAAACACTGAACCAATTCAAATTAAAGAAATCAAGTTAAATGTACCGTACTATATATAGCATACAACCCTAACACTATTTCAGCACGTGCGGAGTGTGTATTTCATCATCACCCTGTCTCTACATCTGTGTGTTGTATTTCCTTATTCATGGGTTATAAGTACGATTAAAAAGTCATTAACAATCGAAACACATTAACTAAGAAACCGAACGTCGTTAGAAATCAGTCTCGGTGGGAGTAGTGTTAGGCGAATACCGTTATTGGATAGCGTTGTGTATTTGTGCTTAGAGAAGCAAGTTTAATCTAAAACACGTAATAATATCATATAAAAATTTGTTAAATTGGAAACATAATATACCCTTATCTTTAATTGGTACAGGAAAAATTACCAACCTTCGAGTATAACAAATTCCCATGAATATAGACATTATTTGTCACTAAATATCAGCAAAATGTCGAGACAAGCTCTAAAACTAAGATAAATATACCACAGCGCCAACACACAGACACAAAATATACCACAGAGTCAACACACAGGGACAAAATATACCACAGAGTCAACAAACTGGGGCAAAATATACCACAGCACCAACACACAGACACAAAATATACCACAGAGTCAACACACAGGCACAAAATATACCACAGCACCAACACACAGACACAAAATATACCACAGAGTCAACACACAGCGACAAAATATACCACAGAGTCAACAAACAGGGACAAAATATACCACAGAGTCAACACACAGACACAAAATATACCACAGCGTCAACACACAGGGACAAAATATACCACAGCGTCAACAAACAGACACAAAATATACCACAGCGCTAACACACTGGGACAAAATATACCACAACGTCAACACACAGGGACAAAATATACCACAGCATCAACACACAAACACAAAATATACCACAGCATCAACACACAGGGACAAAATATACCACAGCACCAACACACAGGGACAAAATATACCTCAGCGTCAACATACAAACACAAAATATACCACAGTGTCAACCCATAGACACAAAATATACCACAGCGTCAACACACAGGGACAAAATATACCACAACGTCAACACACATACACAAAATATACCACAGCGTCAACACACAGGGACAAAATATACCACAGCATCAACACACAGGGACAAAATATACCACAGCACCAACACACAGGGACAAAATATACCAGAGGGGCCAACACACATACCCAAAATATACCACAGCGTCAACATACAAACACAAAATATACCACAGTGTCAACACACAGGGACAAAATATACTACAACGTCAACACACAGGGACAAAATATACCACAGCACCAACACACAGACACAAAATATACCACAGCGTCAACATACAAACACAAAATATACCACAGTGTCAACCCATAGACACAAAATATACCACAGCGTCAACACACAGGGACAAAATATACCACAACGTCAACACACATACACAAAATATACCACAGCGTCAACACACAGGGACAAAATATACCACAGCATCAACACACAGGGACAAAATATACCACATCACCAACACACAGGGACAAAATATACCAGAGGGGCCAACACACAGACACAAAATATACCACAGCGTCAACATACAAACACAAAATATACCACAGTGTCAACACACAGGGACAAAATATACTACAACGTCAACACACAGGGACAAAATATACCACAGCACCAACACACAGACACAAAATATACCACAGCGTCAACATACAAACACAAAATATACCACAGTGTCAACCCATAGACACAAAATATACCACAGCGTCAACACACAGGGACAAAATATACCACAGTGTCAAAAAATACACAAAATATACCACTGCGTCAGCACAAACACAAAATATACCACAGCGTCAACACACAAACACAAAATATACCACAACACCATTACGCTGTCAATACACAAACGTTAAACGTACATAACGTACCATAGCTAGAAGCAACTTTCATGGTGAATTCTGAACCGTTTTACGAAATACAGATTTCCTTTTGTTCCTTTCGTCGCTTCAAATGCGATATTACACTTTCACTTGTCATTTGTTTATCCCCCACATTTATTTTTTCTTCATCATGACCTAAATATACCCTGTTTATAACCGCACGTGAACAAACTTTAACTGATGGTAAGCGGTAATAGTCTGAACCTTATATCTAAAAATGACGAAAACAGCATTAATACGAGTAGATAGAGAATCCTGTGGTAGGAAGCCCTGACTACGTACACTGATGGCTAACACAAAATGTATCCTGAGGTAATACGAAAATGCTTTAAAAACATCAGAAAAAAATGTGTGAACTAAAGAAGGAACACTTACAGCTGTCGTCCTTTCTCTACGTGTTCCGTCATTATTCGTAAACGCTAGATATGTGTTTAAAATTAACCAGAACACATGGAGACGGCACTTCCCTTCGGATTTAAAAGTGTGTGCGGACACAAACTACATAATCGGAATATAAAAAACAACTTCGACATCAAATGTAGAAACGTGCGTCACACATAGATAGCTTTTTTTACTTATATTTCGTAGCCTCTTCAAATGTCTTATCTCTTTTCCATCCAAATCACACTCGGGAATTACTCCGTCTTCAACGTAGTTGAATTTTAGCAAGCGTAGCAATGTCTCAACACAAAGGGGTCATACATTATATTTCTCGGCAGAGATACGAAAGTTTTCACTCCGATACGCATCAAACCTTGCCGGGATTTACTAGGACGGCCCCTAGTTTAGGGTGTCGTTTTTCAGTTGAATGATCTATAGTATCCTAATCGTAAATTTCGATGTTCCGGTGAGTTTGTCTTCCTCATCCGAGCGAGCATGTCGGCAAGGCCTGCTCCACTCCTCAACACTTACAATAGAGGATGTATACCACTCATTCTCGGCCAATGGCCCCGTTGCAATTTTATTACACTTACAACAGAGGATGCATGTCACTTATTTTCGGTGAAGGGAATGGCTGACTCCTGAACACTTACAATAGGAAACTGTTTATCACTAATTCTTGGTCAATGGCAATCCTTCATTGTGTAAAATTAAAACACCACGTACTAACCCAGCCCACCCCCCACCCCCCCCCCCCCACCCAATTGTATTAGTGTCAATGGTACTAGATTAAAGAGAGCGCATTATCTTCTTCCTTTAATAAGTAAACGTAGTACGTTAAACAATAAAATATTTACTTTGCTGTGACTTACTTAACAACGCAATTCATCTACTAAACACTGTGAATTAACTGATTCTATTTTAATGAAAAAAATGGTAATTGCCCCCGAGTATCGCACATTGGAAATAAAAGGGTACCGCACACAGGCAATAAAATGTTACCGATCTACAGGCAATTAATTCAAACGTCCGAATACCTGAGGGTACCGCACACAGTCAATTAACCCATTTATACCCTAAAGGTACCGCACACAGTCAACTAACCCATTTATACCCTAAAGGTGCCGCACACAGTCAACTAACCCATTTATACCCTAAAGGCGCCACACACAGTCAACTAACCCATTTATACCCTAAAAGTACCGCACACAGTCAACTAACCCATTTATACCCTAACGGTACCGCACACAGTCAACTAACCCATTTATACCCTAAAAGTACCGCACACAGTCAACTAACCCATTTATACCCTAAAGGTACCGCACACAGTCAGCTAACCCATGTATACCCTAAAGGTACCGCACACAGTCAACTAACCCATTTATACCCTAAAGTCGCCACACACAGTCAACTAACCCATTTATACCCTAAAGGTACCGCACACAGTCAACTAACAAATGTATACCCTAAAGGCGCCACACACAGTCAACTAACCCATTTATACCCTAAAAGTACCGCACACAGTCAACTAATCCATTTATACCCTAAAGGTACCGCACACAGTCAACTAACCCATTTATACCCTAAAAGTACCGCACACAGTCAACTAACCCATTTATACCCTAAAGGTACCGCACACAGTCAACTAACCCATTTATACCCTAAATGTATCGCACACAGTCAACTAACCCATTTATACCCTAAAAGTACCGCACACAGTCAACTAACCCATTTATACCCTAAAGGTACCGCACACAGTCAACTAACCCATTTATACTCTAAAGGCTCCACACACAGTCAATTAACCCATTTATACCCTAAAGGTACCGCACACAGTCAACTAACCCATTTATACCCTAAAGGCTCCACACACAGTCAACTAACCCATTTATACCCTAAAGGTACCGCACACAGTCAACTAACCCATTTATACCCTAAAGGCGCCACACACAGTCAACTAACCCATTTATACCCTAAAGGCTCCACACACAGTCAACTAACCCATTTATACCCTAAAGGTACCGCACACAGTCAACTAACCCATTTATACCCTAAAGGCTCCACACATCGGGGAACTTATCTACAAGCCCCTTTACACCACATCCAGAATAACTATCCACATTTCCTAGGTTACAGCTCCCAGACAATATATATATATACACCCATTGTATTGTACAGCACAGCTTATTCCTGTACCAAAGGTTGGTACCGCACACAGGAAACACATCCAAATACCCAGGGGTACCGCACACAGGAAACAGATCCAAATACCCAGGGGTACCGCACACAGGAAACACATCCAAATACCCAGGGGTACCGCACACAGGAAACAGATCCAAATACCCAGGGGTAACGCACCAGGAAACACATCCAAATACCCAGGGGTACCGCACACAGGAAACAGATCCAAATACCCAGGGGTACCGCACACAGGAAACAGATCCAAATACCCAGGGGTACCGCACACAGGAAACAGATCCAAATACCAAGGGGTACCACACACAGGAAACAGATCCAAATACCAAGGGGTACCACACACAGGAAACAGATCCAAATACCCAGGGGCACCGCACACAGGAAACAGATCCAAATACCCAGGGGTACCACACACAGGAAACAGATCCAAATACCCAGGTGTACCACACACAGGAAACAGATCCAAATACCCAGGGGTACCGCACACAGACAACGGATCCAAATACCCAGGGGTACCGCACACAGGAAACACATCCAAATACCCAGGGGTATCGCACATAGGTAACGGATTCAAATACCCAGGGGCACCGCACACAGACGACTGATCCAAATACCCAGGGCTACCGCACACAGACAACGGATCCAAATACCCAGGGGTAACGCACACAGGAAACACATCCAAATACCCAGGGGTACCGCACACAGGAAACACATCCAAATATCCAGGGGTACCGCACACAGGAAACAGATCCAAATACCCAGGGGTACCGCACACAGGAAACAGATCCAAATACTCAGGGGTACCGCACACAGGAAACAGATCCAAATACCCAGGGGCACCGCACACAGACAACTGATCCAAATACCCAGGGGTACCGCACACAGGAAACAGATCCAAATACCCAGGGGTACCGCACACAGGAAACAGATCCAAATACCCAGGGGTACCGCACATGTACAAACGTGTAGTATTTTATAATGACACAAACAAAGATCAGCACTAAATAAATAAACAATTCAGGTATTATACAATGGAGACAAAGTTAATTAAATGTACCATGTAGAGTTTGGTAAATTCAAAACGTCTTTTGTAGCAACTAGTTCCCATCTTGTTTTGCGACAGCATTGTAATGTTATTACGAGGACGTAAAGTTTTAGGCTGTGGACCGAGTTGTCCTGAACTACATTTGTTAATGGAGAATGAGTAGTGTTGGAGCGAGACCGAGTAGGTTCCCTTACCCAATGTGCGGTAATAAGTAGCCGTTTTACTTTAAACTTAGCACACGGTCTCTGTGTAGCGCTGAACACACACCGAAGGCAGGGTGTAGACCAACCCCACGGTCGGGTATCATCGCAGACACATTGGATTATAGCATCTAGTGAATGTGTAGTGTGATTCTCGACAAGTTTCAATTATTTCATAATTTGGAAATTAACATTTTGGATCATTTTGTGAAATTTCATAATGCATTAAATTTTGTTTAATTCGGCACTTTTTTCACGGGATATTTTGCTCCGGTCTGTTTGCGTGTATGGAATTATGAGCAGGATTTAGTGTGGAGAAAATTCTGAGGATATAGTTAACATACAAAGTTGTAAGGTAAGTCAATTTTTTAATTTATATTTAATAATATATATGTAAATATTATTTACATCCCAATACGTGACCGGGATAACAATTCCATTGTAACATTGCTGACGAATGAAATGTTAAATTCGGTGATTTGACAGGTTGTCAATATATTGAATTGCATGCAAAAAACGAATTAAACACTTTAACTACTTTATTATCACGTGTAAAATCTGGCGACATGCACCTTCAGCGTCCTGACCTGTCAGACTTGTTTTTTGTGTTCCAACGCGGTGTTAAATGGGTGTAATTTAGTGTGAAATGTCGTGTTCACTTCAGCTTCAATATAAATGTCGACAAAACCGTCTTGTTTTCTGTAGAAATATCGAGATATTCTATTACTGTACAGTATTTTTGGCCGGTGTCTGTCATTACGTCCGATTACGAAGACGTTTCCTCTCATGGTTATCTTATCTTCCCATTTCATACGAACTTCAGGTTTACATTTTTCTTATCGACAAACCGCAAAGTTAGACAAGTTTACGTGTAATTGTATATAAGATATAATGCTAATTTAAACCCTTAATGATGTTCGCTGGCATGGCGTCCTTTAAGCATACGTCTGTTAGTACGTCCACCAGCTTCCTTGATACAGACTACAGCCGATAATAGCTGTCCGCCCTGTTATGTGTCTGTACTTAACAATATCAGGCTTTTCGTTCATTGGTATTGAAGTACGTCTGTCTCTCAATGGTTTGACAATGTAGGGTGTATATGTCACTCTGGTGATATATTAACAGTATCTCCCCGGTATGGCTGGGAGAATGTCTCAGCGGAACTAGGCTGGGCTGAACGCCGATAACCAGGTAAATGGTTAGAGCGTCCGTCTAGAGTTAGGATGTCCCGGGTTCGAGTCCCGGTGTGGTCGCTCCATTTTCCCTCCACTGTAACATTTGACGCCCGACGTGGGACGTCTTTTGAAAGAACAAGGGAAACACATTTCTGACGACTTCCCGACAGGAATGGAACCTGGGTCTACGGCGTAGTAAACCACGGCTCTACCTCAGGAGCCAAAGTAGCATGCTCCGTCAGCTGGGAAACTGCAAATGTAACACTATGCTCAATCCATATCGACCTGTTCCTTTTACAATAGTAAGTCGGGGGTTCTGGGTTCGACGTTAAAGCCAATTCATTGAAACCGATATACTCGTACGAGACAGATACTCATGACAGACAGACAGACAGACAGACATACACGAGACAGACAGACAGACATTATTTATTTCCTCTTGTTGGAGATTACATGGTTGTGTATATTTCGTAAAAACTAGAAATATTGACCCGAATGGCCAGTCTTACTAGCCATCGCATCGCTGTTACCCCACAGAAACCTAGAGGACTAAGAGGGTATGTCACCCCGGTAAAAACCTACTTCGCTTTAACTGAAGATTAGAAAACCAGACCTCAGTTTCATCAACGTATCAAACTTAAGGGAATACTGAACCTAAGATATCAGAAAGCATCACATAATTCAGGTAAAGCTCAATGCTATACACTCAATGGAAATATCCTAAATATTCATCAAACTTTCCGTTTTCCTTACTACATGTATATACATCGACCATTAGCCTATTTTTAACTATATCAAGTTGGAATACGTTACTCTTATCTGAATTGTTTGCAAACCGTGGGGTACGGGTCTAACTGTCCGTCCCGTGTATCGCTATGGTAGGTGTGGGGTACGTGTCTAACTGTCTGTCACGTGTATCGCTATGGTAGGTGTGGGGTACGTGTCTAACTGTCCGTCACGTGTATCGCTATGGTAGGTGTGGGGTACGTGTCTAACTGTCCGTCCCGTGTATCGCTATGGTAGGTATGGGGTACGTGTCTAACTGTCTGTCACGTGTATCGCTGTGGTAGGTGTGGGGTATATGTCTAACTGTTCGTCCCGTGTATCGCTATGGTAGGTGTGGGGTACGTGTCTAACTGTTCGTCCCGTGTATCGCTATGGTAGGTGTGGGGTATATGTCTAACTGTCCGTCACGTGTATCGCTATGGTATGTGTGGGGTACGTGTCTAACTGTCCGTCCCGTGTATCGCTATGGTAGGTGTGGGGTACGTGTCTAACTGTCTGTCACGTGTATCGCTATGGTAGGTGTGGGGTATATGTCTAACTGTTCGTCACGTGTATCGCTATGGTAGGTGTGGGATATATGTCTAACTGCTCGTCCCGTGTATCGCTATGGTAGGTGTGGGGTACGTGTCTAACTGTTCGTCCCGTGTATCGCTATGGTAGGTGTGGGGTATATGTCTAACTGTCCGTCACGTGTATCGCTATGGTAGGTGTGGGGTACGTGTCTAACTGTCTGTCCCGTGTATCGCTATGGTATGTGTGGGGTACGTGTCTAACTGCTCGTCCCGTGTATCGCTATGGTAGGTGTGGGGTACGTGTCTAACTGTCCGTCCCGTGTATCGCTATGGTAGGTGTGGGGTACGTGTCTAACTGTCTGTCACGTGTATCGCTATGGTAGGTGTGGGGTACGTGTCTAACTGTCCGTCCCGTGTATCGCTATGGTAGGTGTGGGGTACGTGTCTAACTGTCCGTCCCGTGTATCGCTATGGTAGGTGTGGGGTATATGTCTAACTGTCCGTCACGTGTATCGCTATGGTAGGTGTGGGGTACGTGTCTAACTGTCTGTCCCGTGTATCGCTATGGTATGTGTGGGGTACGTGTCTAACTGCTCGTCCCGTGTATCGCTATGGTAGGTGTGGGGTACGTGTCTAACTGTCCGTCCCGTGTATCGCTATGGTAGGTGTGGGGTACGTGTCTAACTGTCTGTCACGTGTATCGCTATGGTAGGTGTGGGGTACGTGTCTAACTGTCCGTCCCGTGTATCGCTATGGTAGGTGTGGGGTACGTGTCTAACTGTTCGTCCCGTGTATCGCTATGGTAGGTGTGGGGTACGTGTCTAACTGTCTGTCACGTGTATCGCTATGGTAGGTGTGGGGTACGTGTCTAACTGTCTGTCACGTGTATCGCTATGGTAGGTGTGAAGTACGTGTCTAACTGTTCGTCCCGTATATCGCTATGGTAGGTGTGGGGTACGTGTCTAACTGTCCGTCCCGTGTATCGCTATGGTAGGTGTGGGGTATATGTCTAACTGTCTGTCACGTGTATCGCTATGGTAGGTGTGGGATACGTGTCTAACTGTCTGTCACGTGTATCGCTATGGTAGGTGTGGGATACGTGTCTAACTGTCTGTCACGTGTATCGCTATGGTAGGTGTGGGGTACGTGTCTAACTGTCCGTCCCGTGTATCGCTATGGTAGGTGTGGGGTACGTGTCTAACTGTCCGTCACGTGTATCGCTATGGTAGGTGTGGGGTACGTGTCTAACTGTCCGTCCCGTGTATCGCTATGGTAGGTGTGGGGTACGTGTCTAACTGTTCGTCACGTGTATCGCTATGGTAGGTGTGGGGTACGTGTCTAACTGTCCGTCACGTGTATCGCTATGGTAGTTGTGGGGTACGTGTCTAACTGTCCGTCCCGTGTATCGCTATGGTAGGTGTGGGGTACGTGTCTAACTGTTCGTCACGTGTATCGCTATGGTAGTTGTTGGGTATGTATCACGCAATGTACAATATTTCCCACCATTAATTCTGTGTTTTCACACCATTTCAATGACGAAATCACTTAATGTACAATATTTTCTATCGTTTTGAATATTTACCCGTTCATATTCTTGTAGTTATATTTTGATAGATAAGCGTGTATAATGCTTCCGTTCACTGTCCTAACAGCGTCTTAACATAACAACAAGTATCAACCTCGTACATAAGTCACGTGACACGTATCAACCTCGTCCGTAAGTAACGTGACAAGTATCAACCTCGTCCGTAAGTAACCCGACAAGTATCAACCTCGTCCGTAAGTAACGTGACAAGTATCAACCTCGTCCGTAAGTCACGTGACAAGTATCAACCTCGTCCTTAAGTCACGTGACACGTATCAACCTCGTCCGTAAGTAACCCGACAATTGCAAGTATCAACCTCGTCCGTAAGTCACGTGACAAGTATCAACCTCATCCGTAAGTCACGTGACAAGTATCAGCCTCGTCCGTAAGTCACGTTACAAGTATCAACCTCGTCCCTAAGTCACGTGACACGTATCAACCTCGTCCGTAAGTAACCCGACAATTGCAAGTATCAACCTCGTCCGTAAGTCACGTGACAAGTATCAACCTCGTCCGTAAGTCACGTGACAAGTATCAACCTTGTCCGTAAGTAACCCGACAATTGCAAGTATCAACCTCGTCCGTAAGTAACCCGACAATTGCAAGTATCAACCTCGTCCGTAAGTCACGTGACAAGTATCAACCTCGTCCGTAAGTCACGTGACAAGTATCAGCCTCGTCCGTAAGTAACGTGACAAGTATCAACCTCGTCCCTAAGTAACCCGACAAGTATCAACCTCGTCCGTAAGTAACGTGACAAGTATCAACCTCGTCCCTAAGTAACGTGACAAGTATCAACCTCGTCCGTAAGTAACGTGACAAGTATCAACCTCGTCCGTAAGTCACGTGACAAGTATCAACCTCGTCCCTAAGTAACGTGACAAGTATCAACCTCGTCCGTAAGTAACGCGACAAGTATCAACCTCGTCCCTAAGTAACGTGGCAAGTATCAACCTCGTCTGTAAGTAACCTGACAAGTATCAACCTCGTCCCTAAGTAACCCGACAAGTATCAACCTCGTCCCTAAGTAACGTGGCAAGTATCAACCTCGTCCGTAAGTCACGTGACAAGTATCAACCTCGTCTGTAAGTAACCCGACAAGTATCAACCTCGTCCCTAAGTAACGTGACAAGTATCAACCTCGTCCCTAAGTAACGTGGCAAGTATCAACCTCGTCCGTAAGTCACGTGACAAGTATCAACCTCGTCTGTAAGTAACCCGACAAATATCAACCTCGTCCCTAAGTAACGTGGCAAGTATCAACCTCGTCCGTAAGTCACCTGACAAGTATCAACCTCGTCTGTAAGTAACCCGACAAGTATCAACCTCGTCCGTAAGTAACGTGACAAGTATCAACCTCGTCCGTAAGTAATCCGACAAGTATCAACCTCGTCCGTAAGTAACGTGACAAGTATCAACCTCGTCTGCAAGTAACCCGACAAGTATCAACCTCGTCTGTAAGTAACCCGACAAGTATCAACCTCGTCCGTAAGTAACGTGACAAGTATCAACCTCGTCCGTAAGTAACGTGACAAGTATCAACCTCGTCCGTAAGTAACGTGACAAGTATCAACCTCGTCCGTAAGTAACGTGACAAGTATCAACCTCGTCCGTAAGTAACCCGACAAGTATCAACCTCGTCCGTAAGTCACGTGACAAGTATCAACCTCGTCTGTAAGTAACCCGACAAGTATCAACCTCGTCCCTAAGTAACCCGACAAGTATCAACCTCGTCCCTAAGTAACGTGGCAAGTATCAACCTCGTCCCTAAGTAACGTGACAAGTATCAACCTCGTCCCTAAGTAACGTGACAAGTATCAACCTCGTCCGTAAGTCACGTGACAATTATCAACCTCGTCCCTAAGTAACGTGGCAAGTATCAATCTCGTCCGTAAGTCACGTGACAAGTATCAACCTCGTCCCTAAGTAACGTGGCAAGTATCAACCTCGTCCGTAAGTAACGTGGCAAGTATCAACCTCGTCTGTAAGTAACCCGACAAGTATCAGTCCCTTCCATTAGATACAAACTACATGTAACGGTTTAAATCAGAATGTATTACGCTGTAGACAGTACCGGGAGAGGGTGAGATAGTATCAGTATAGATATATATTTCGTGTGATAACCGTCCCCCAAACAACACTGTCATTATAAATGCTATCTGACGTACCATGATTATAACACCGGACGGGAATATCAACTTGTGATATAAGTAAAATCTGACGTGTACATCTACATATTTATCAAGATCATTACTTTTTACAGTTCCATTATTTTAGCTCTCGGTTTTAATTTCTGACTTGATGGCTCTATATGATAACTCCGTATTAGTGTATAACCTGTTAATTTTCACACTTCGCTATATTAGCATACGTGCATTCTAGTCTCTTAATTATCTTCGGTAACACCTGTGTGGCATGCAAGTGTTTCTCATTAAACAATTTCTTTAATTCTATTTTTACCGTATACAGTGTGATTGTACTGTACACTGAAGTACTGTAAGAATGTACTGTGGTAAATGTTGAATATGTGTTTTTGCTTTTGTTTTTTGTTTTTTTGTTTGTTTTTTTTTGCGTTTTTTGTTTGTTTTGATTGTTTTTTGTTGTTTTTGGTTTGTTTTTGTTTGTGTTTTGTTGTTTTGTTTGTTTGTTTTTTTGTTTTTTTGTTTTTGTTGTTATTTTCTGTTGGTTTTGTTTGTTTGTTTTGTGTTTGTTTGTTTGCTTGTGAGCCAAACAATAGTGCTTATGTTATGTTAAATGCGACGTTAAAAAAGCTTATCGACTCTTGAAGAGTATCGAACGCAATTTAGAGAGAGCCGGAGCCCTCGGACCTGGCCAAAGATATTAACTGAGAGTATAAAAGATGTAGTAAGCGATAATGTTGGGTCATACATACTTTTACTGGGATTGGAGTTGTCTGGGTGTTTCCTGCATATTCGACATCTGTTGTTAAAGATTGATGAGAGGGGGCAGTGTACATACCTGTATTGGCCCGGGCCTGCGAGGCTCAGTGGACAGTGATGCAGTAGGGAGGGTCACGTACAGGTCTATGACAGCGCTACATCCATGTCACCTATAAGTAGATCACGTGCTCGTTTGTTAAAACTGTCTGGATTTGCTAATTTTACAAGTTTCTGAAATTCCTTCCCGTCTGTCTTTCGGACTGTGTAACTTGGCCTGTAATCGTTACGTCACAGTAAATCTCGTGACAAGGACAGGCCATACAGTTAGATAATATTAAGTACTTATGTCAGCGTACTTGATGTAAACCTAGGTTCAGTTACAGAACTATTTTTTCATGATTCTTTTTTTTATGAAAAATATGTAATGTGAAGCATGAAGGTTCACTTGAGTTATAAATAGACGATGCATTCTAAGAAGCTCGGGTTTTTCTTTTTCCTCTCTTTTTTGTGGGGTTTTTCTATCGACTTAATTTCACAGTTATCGCTGGCAAAAAACTTAGTAAAATCATCAATACCTCAGTTTTAACGAGACAAATGATCTTTGTTCCGCGACACAGTTCTTGTAATGTGTATTAATCGGAATAAACTCTGTCACAGTTAATGTCTAGTAACCTACTCAGTTTGGAAAACCTGCAGAAAACTCAAATGTTGTATTTCAAATTTAACACAGGTATAAAAACAAATTGAAAGACATGCATTTTTAGAAAGGCGCCGACGTACAGCGCATCGGTATTGTTAAAAACATTTTCACCAGCCTCGAACGCGTTACCTAAAAACTGATCATTCCACAGATACAGAAGATGGATTCATAAAACCATGATACATGGGATTTCGGAGATACAGACTTGAATAATAAACAAATATACGGATTTAGAAGCGAGTTCTACCCAGTGGTGTGTATGATAGAGCTGTGATAGTGCCCATACACACAGTGGCTGTTTGTCAGGCCATCACTATAACCTAGATGAGACATATTCAAGTATCCTGGGCGTTAAATTTGTAATCTGACGATTTCCTCGCATATTAAGGCACTTAGTCGACCGTACAGTTACCTTCAACAAGAGGC
Organism: Pecten maximus; assembly: GCF_902652985.1. Taxonomy (NCBI): domain Eukaryota; kingdom Metazoa; phylum Mollusca; class Bivalvia; order Pectinida; family Pectinidae; genus Pecten; species Pecten maximus. Next base: position 32,157,412 of record NC_047033.1, read on the forward strand.
TGGTCGCGCCCCCTGTCGGCACTTGAAGGTCAAGGACTCTATGTTCGGGACATCTCGGTTAGTTTGTCTACTTATAACGGACAATGCTCGAAATACTCCGAGTTAGGATTTTCTCTTCCTCAACACAGAACTCCCAACCCATTGAAAGTTGAATTGCGAGCACGAGTGTTGAAGGGTGGTCGGAACACAAGTGTTCGCGCTAACACGTCATACAGAATACAGTTAACAGTGTTTGTTGTTAAACTTCGTGGGTTAGAATTACACCTGGTCCACAAACTTGTCGGAAGATATAAACTCTATTACAGTAATAGACAACCCAGATGTCTGATCAAGAAATCTGCCACTGGAGACGCATATTCCTTTCCGTATCATTAAGTATAAAATGTGATATAAAGTATATTTCAATAAACGTTTATAAGAAAACAAATTCCAGACGAGGTAACCAAAATACACAAATGAAACACAGGGCACAGATACACGTACATGTGTGTTACTGTATGACATATACATTGTATATCCAACGAAATCACAGATACACGTACATGTGTGTTACTGTATGACATAATCACAGATACACGTACATGTTTGTTACTGTATGACATAATCACAGATACACGTACATGTTTGTTACTGTATGACATAATCACAGATACACGTACATGTGTGTTACTGTATGACATAATCACAGATACACGTACATGTTTGTTACTGTATGACATAATCACAGATACACGTACATGTTTGTTACTGTATGACATAATCACAGATACACGTACGTGTTTGTTACTGTATGACATATACATTGTATATCCAACGAAATCACAGATACACGTACATGTGTGTTACTGTTTGACATATACATTGTATATCCAACGAAATCACAGATACACGACATATATACATTGTATATCCAACGAAGTCTGAGATCAATGATTTCATGTAAAAGTTGATGTGAAGTCGTTCCTGACTTTTCAGTGACCTTTTCCTGTCAATAAACCCATTTACAACAAAATAATCGTTAGTCATTGATTTTTTTTTTTAAACATTCCTAAATAAATGTTTAAATTGTGATTTGTCACGCAAATCCAGTGACGTACACTACACTGCGCACTTTTTGACAATTATCATATTACAATGATGATGGTTTATACTAACAATGATTTTATTCAGAGAAATTGTTCCTTATTTTGTCGCTAGTTGTATGATTAACGTTTTTAAAACTAACATTTCTGTGTTAAACGTGGTCACTCCGACCCGTTCCTCCTCGGTGCTGACTTTGCACAATAGACACAGCTAGACCAGAGTTGGGTTCTTTCTCTCTGTGGAGTATACATACCCCCGCCAGTTTAGGGTTGACTTCAGTACGCATGCATGTTTTAACACCGGTGCTTGGCCCGGTGCACGCTGGTTTTCTGTCCGGGTGATATATTAGCCAGCTATCCCCTTAGTGCCTCCATCAATCTGTTGTTTGTTAACCGTTCTGTAGGATCGGAGGCAGAAACAATGGACCACCTGTCGGACCATTTTCTCAGAGCTTTCAGAAATCCCTATCCTGCGAAGCATGTTACGGCACGTGGTCCTGAAGGGAGATCGGTGTTAAAGAGAACTCGAGTGTCTTTATTGAGACTCCGTTTATGTTTGGGAGTTCGGGATATTACAATTTTATATTCGTTCAATGTAGCTCTGTATGGATTTTACGTTTTTATTTCTTTGCGACGTCTTCACGTTTCGACTTCTTTGCGACGCCTTCACGTTTCGACTTCTTTCTGACATCTCCTCTCTATTCATACAAAATTCGATGCCTCATCGGTTATATTCATTTGTCGCTCGAACAGCATCCAGATCTCTCTCTCTCTCTCTCTCTCTCTCTCTCTCTCTCTCTCTCTCTCTCTCTCTCTCTCTCTCTCTCTCTCTCTCTCTCCCCCCCCCCCCCCCCCCTCTCCTAGTGTTAGTTTTCTATTCTAACTATTGTTATATGTGTTTTCATAAATGTATGAATGCCATTGTGAAATAATCAGGATTCAGGATCCACTGATGACAATAACGTGATATATTCCGAGTCACGTGATACTACACACTTGTTAATATGACGGACTCAGTAAGGCCCAGTAATGATGAGAAATCAGACAGTGAAGTACTTGTGTCGTCTCGTGCGGGGGTGTGTGACGTCAACATTCGTACCCACGTGCAGTAAAAACGTTGTAGTTAGCAGTTTAACACCGACCAATCAGGTTCAAGAACCGACCACCAAACAAAATTCTGGAATAAGGTTATTTGGTTCGCTGTAAAGATGTTTATCGCAGCGCTTTATTAAATAAAAAAGTAAATTATACATAAAATAATAATTACAGAACGATGAAAGACAAAATTCGAATATTTTTTTAATAATACATAAAACATCATAGCACACATACATATTAAAATTATTAAAATAAAAAGATTAACAATTGGACAAATCAATACGTGCCCTGTTACAAATATTAATGACAACTTGTTCGTTAGCCAAAACAGCCCCAAAACACTAACGATTCGATTACTCGATGCTATAATGACTATTGAAAGCATTGTAAAAATGCAAAAAACGCCGTCACCTGCCGCAAACCATTTATAGCCAAACTTGTATACCTAATAAAAATAACAAACAGATATTGATGACGTCAGATTTTGATTTAATCTCTTGTTAATGTCAATGGGAGAAGAAAGTGTTTCCAGAGTTTTAGGACGGAGCGCCACAGTTATGACAGATTAGGTACAAAAACGTGACAGAAAGTTGGCTGCCCCTCCGTTAACGACCCCCTCCGTTAACGACCCCCTCCCGTCTACTGGGACGTACCCACGGGGTGGGAGGGAAAACTTACCTCTCAAGTATCGCTGTTCCCTCGGCGTGTTTCTGACAGTTTACGAGAGCGGTTATATATTGTTTAAGATAGATAGCTGATTATATTCGCTGATGTACGGGGTTATGAGATTTTAACGACAGCATCTGTTTATCTTGTTTCTAGGTTCAGGTATACCGACTCCGCTCAACGTCAGACTTATTAGCTTTGACTTTGTTGGGTCATCTGCGGAACAGATTCTATCATTTTGAGATATTTCAAAGTCAAACTATAGTTTGGAAACCAGTCTAAACATTCTTAAAGAATGAGGCCCGGTCAGTACTCCTTGAGTATAAATAAGTCGATAATTAAATGTTAGACCACTACTCAAAGTCAAAATGCAGTTGGTTCTTTTTGTTAACATAAATATAGAAATTAAGAGACGATATTCTACCCGATCAATCCGAAAAGTCGTCAATTTTTAAATCCGGATAAAATTACTGAATAGCGAGCTGGATACACCGACTAAAAACCAAATACATACAGGATTCCCTCTGTATTACATACAGGATTCCCCCTGTTTTACATACATGATTCCCTTTGTATTACATACAGGATTCCCTCTGTATTACATACAGGATTCTATCTGTATTACATACAAGATTCCCTCTGTATTACATACGATATTTCCTTTGTATTACATACAGGATTCCCTCTGTATTACATACAAGATTCCCTCTGTATTACATACATGATTCCCTCTGTATTACATACAGGATTCCCTCTGTATTACATACAGGATACCCTTTGTATTACATACAAGATTCCCTCTGTATTACATACAGGATTCCCCCTGTATTACATACAAGATTCCCTCTGTATTACATACATGATTCCCTCTGTATTACATACATGATTCCCTCTGTATTACATACAGGATTTCCTTTGTATTACATCCAATATTCCCTCTGTATTACATACAATATTCCCTCTGTATTACATACAGGATTCCCTCGGTATTACATACAGGATTCCCTCTGTTTTACATACATGATTCCCTCTGTATTACATACAATATTCCCTCTGTATTACATACATGATTCCCTCTGTATTACATACAGGATTCCATCTGTATTACATACATGATTCCCTCTGTATTACATACAATATTCCCTCTGTATTACATACATGATTCCCTCTGTATTACATACAGGATTCCCTCTGTATTACATACAGGATTCCCCCTGTATTACATACGATATTCCCTCTGTATTACATACAGGATTCCCTCTGTATTACATACCGGATTCCCTCTGTATTACATACGGGATTCCCTCTGTATTACATACAGGGTTCGCTCTGTATTACATACATGATTCCCTCTGTATTATATACAATATTCCCTCTGTATTACATACGATATTCCCTCTGTATTACATACATGATTCCCTCAGTATTACATACAGGATTCCCTCTGTATTACATACAGGATTCCCTCTGTATTACATACAAGATTCCCTCTGTATTACATACAGGATTCCCTTTGTATTACATACAGGGTTCGCTCTGTATTACATACAGGATTCCCTCCGTGCTACATACAGAATTCACAGAGAATCAATATCGCCACAACACATTTTAAAACTTTGAACATACATAGCAACACAAACTTTTCACAGCACATCACAGCACAAACTTTTGAAGGTACACCGCAGCACAAACTTTCGACCGCACATCGCAACACAAACTTTTGAAGATACACCGAAGCACAAACGTTTGACCGCACATCGCAACACAAACTTTTGACCGCACATCGCAGCACAAACGTTTGTAGTTACATGGGTTATTGTCGGGTGCTTACAATACGTACGATTGTCTCGTGACTCTGGTACCCGGATAGAGACAGGTATCTAGTACACCGCATTAATGTAACCCTCGATACAATTTAGCGAATTACGTTTTACCCATTACGACAAACAGAACGACGAGACATAACGAATCGTTATTCCACAGGCGTATACAGAGAGGTACGCGGTGACTGTGTCGTCCTATTTGTATGTGTCTGGGTTTGATGTGTTTTAGAGCCTTCCTTCTCCATAGCCTCCTCTCATACAAACATTACGTTAATCAGGCTTGGGTAATAACCTGCTCCCTCTCATCCACACTGGTTACTCATACCTATAACACTACTGCCTGCCAACGGTTATTCCCTTGACGTTGTGGTATATTCTGTCCCTGTGTGTTGACGTTGTGGTATATTTTGTCTCTGTGTGGTAACGCTGTGGTATATTTTGTCCCCGTGTGTTGATGATATGGTATATTTTGTCCCTGTGTGTTAGCGCTGTGGTATATTTTGTCCCTGTGTGTTAGCGCTGTGGTATATTTTGGTCATGTGTGTTGACGCTGTGGTATATTTTAACCCTGTGTGTTGACGCTGTGGTATATTTTAACCCTGTGTGTTGACGCTGTGGTATACTTTCCCCCTGTGTGTTGACGCTGTGGTATATTTTAACCCTGTGTGTTGACGCTGTGGTATACTTTTCCCCTGTGTGTTGACGCTGTGGTAAATTTTGTCCCAGTTTGTTGACGCTGTGGTATATTTTGTGCCTGTGTGTTAACGCTGTGGTATATTTTGTGTTTGTGTTGACGCTGTTGTATTTTTTGTCCCTGTGTGTGGACGCTGTTGTATTTTTTGTTCCTGTGTGTTGATGCTGTGGTATATTTTATTCCTGCGTGTTGACGCTGTGGTACATATTTTCCCTGTGTGTTGACGCTGTGGTATATTTTGTCCCTGTGCGTTGACGCTGTGGTATATTTTGTGTTTTTGTTGGCGTGGTTGTATATTTTGTCCCTGTATGTTGACGCTGTGGTATAGTTTGTCCCTGTGTGTTGACGCTGTGGTATATTTTGTCCCTGTGTGTTGACGCTGTGGTATATTTTGCCCTGTGTGTTGACGCTGTGGTATATTTTGTCCCTGTGTGTTGACGCTGTGGTATATTTTGCCCTGTGTGCTGACGTTGTGGTATATTTTGTTCCTGTGTGTTGCTCGTATATTTACACTGTGACATACAGTTCCTTCCTTTTAGATTTGAAATGTATTTTAGCCATTTGTACTCCAGCTACAAAATCCTATACTTGAACTATTTTTTATATAATTTTGGGAAAAAAGGTTGATTTAGAACATAAGAACGAGAAAAAAAGATTTATTTTGAAAATGGTTCAGATAGATTAAATCTAGCAATTTATTACAATACACGACACATAAAATTGAATGGTGGTGATATTGGATGATAAAATCTGTTTGCTCCTCCAACCGTGATCCATTACTACTACGGTACAGTACAATGTACTCTCCCTATATGTCCGAGCTCTACCGCCTGGAAAATCAGCTGTTAACACGACTGTGAAAACAAGACTAACTGCCAGTAAAGTGTGAAAACAAGACTAAAGGCCAGTAAACTATGAAAACAAGGCTAAAGGCCAGTAAGCTATGAAAACAAGGCTAAAGGCCATTAAACTGTGAAAACAAGGCTAAAGGCCAGTAAACTATGAAAACAAGGCTAAAGGCCAGTAAAGTGTGAAAACAAGGCTACGGGCCATTAAACTGTGAAAACAAGGCTAAAGGCCAGTAAAGTGTGAAAACAAGGCTAAAGGCCAGTAAACTATGAAAACAAGGCTAAAGGCCAGTAAACTGTGAAAACAAGGCTAAAGGCCAGTAAACTGTGAAAACAAGGCTAAAGGCCAGTAAACTATGAAAACAAGGCTAAAGGCCAGTAAAGTGTGAAAACAAGGCTACGGGCCATTAAACTGTGAAAACAAGGCTAAAGGCCAGTAAAATGTGAAAAAAAGGCTAAAGGCCAGTAAACTGTGAAAACAAGGCTAAAGGCCAGTAAAGTGTGAAAACAAGGCTAAAGGCCAGTAAAGTGTGATAGCAAGGCTAAAGGCCAGTAAACTATGAAAACAAGGCTAAAGGCCAGTAAAGTGTGAAAACAAGGCTAAAGGCCAGTAAACTGTGAAAACAAGACTAAAGGCCAGTAAAGTGTGAAAACAAGGCTAAAGGCCAGTAAAGTGTGAAAACAAGGCTAAAGGCCAGTAAAGTTTGAAAACAAGGCTAAAGGCCAGTTAACTATGAAAACAAGACTAAAGGCCAGTAAACTGTGAAAACAAGGCTAAAGGCCAGTAAACTGTGAAAACAAGACTAAAGGCCAGTAAACTGTGAAAACAAGGCTAAAGGCCAGTAAACTGTGAAAACAAGGCTACGGGCCATTAAACTGTGAAAACAAGGCTAAAGGCCAGTGAACTGTGAAAACAAGGCTAAAGGCCAGTAAACTGTGAAAACAAGGCTAAAGGCCAGTAAACTGTGAAAACAAGGCTAAAGGCCAGTTAACTATGAAAACAAGGCTAAAGGCCAGTAAACTGTGAAAACAAGACTAAAGGCCAGTAAACTGTGAAAACAAGGCTAAAGGCCAGTAAACTGTGAAAACAAGGCTAAAGGCCAGTAAACTGTGAAAACAAGACTAAAGGCCAGTAAACTATGAAAACAAGGCTAAAGGCCAGTAAAGTGTGAAAACATGACTAAAGGCCAGTAAACTGTGAAAACAAAACTAAAGGCCAGTAAACTATGAAAACAAGGCTAAAGGCCAGTAAACTATGAAAACAAGGCTAAAGGCCAGTAAAGTGTGAAAACATGACTAAAGGCCAGTAAACTATGAAAACAAAACTAAAGGCCAGTAAACTATGAAAACAAGGCTAAAGGCCAGTAAACTGTGAAAACAAGGCTAAAGGCCAGTAAAGTGTGAAAACAAGACTAAAGGCCAGTAAACTATGAAAACAAAACTAAAGGCCAGTAAACTATGAAAACAAGGCTAAAGGCCAGTTAACTATGAAAACAAGGCTAAAGGCCAGTTAACTATGAAAACAAGACTAAAGGCCAGTAAACTATGAAAACAAGGCTAAAGGCCAGTTAACTATGAAAACAAGACTAAAGGCCAGTAAACTATGAAAACAAGGCTAAAGGCCAGTAAAGTGTGAAAACAAGGCTAACGGCCAGTAAACTATGAAAACAAAACTAAAGGCCAGTAAACTATGAAAACAAGGCTAAAGGCCAGTTAACTATGAAAACAAGACTAAAGGCCAGTAAACTGTGAAAACAAGACTTAAGGCCAGTAAACTATGAAAACAAGGCTAAAGGCCAGTTAACTATGAAAACAGGACTAAAGGCCAGTAAACTGTGAAAACAGGACTAAAGGCCAGTAAACTATGAAAACAAGGCTAAAGGCCAGTAAACTATGAAAACAAGGCTAAAGGCCAGTAAACTATGAAAACAAGGCTAAAGGCCAGTAAACTGTGAAAACAAGGCTAAAGGCCAGTAAACTATGAAAACAAGGCTAAAGGCCAGTAAACTATGAAAACAAGGCTAAAGGCCAGTTAACTGTGAAAATAAGGCTAAAGGCCAGTAAACTGTGAAAACAAGGTTAAAGGCCAGTAAACTATTCAACGATTACACTTGTGTCAGCTGTTGTTGTTCTTTTTCTGCATAGTAAATTAAATTCGTAACTGAACTTTTAAATGGTGTTATATTTTACATCACGAACTAGGTTCTTAATATGTCGAATATCTCGTGCAGTTGTATATACCGTGTATGTATATAGCGGTTACAAACTGTGTTCCTGGACTCAGCCATAACGCCGACTAGATAAATATTTAACCACTTTAACTACTTTGGTCGTTTAATCATTCTTTATCAACAAACTTTTTTTCCGTATTAATTACGATCTCTGTTATATTGTTTTCTTTATGTTTTACGTCTGCAGGAAGATATCACAAAACGTTAAAAACGTGCGATTCTAAAATTGTTTGGCTCCTACATCATTGTCACTGTCTATAGGTATCTGAAGGGGAGTGTCACAAAATGGTATACTAGTACTTGTTTCCTAGAAATGCGGTCCTACAGCGGAAATAAGTCATTCTAAATGTGGGCTTGAGATCGTGATGGCGAGGGATTTAGTAGTGTCACACTTAGGCGGCTGGGGTCCGCGATCGGACATGGAAATTGACTTCGTCTTGATTTAGGCATTATGATGTCTGTCCGTGTTATCATGGTATGTAAGACATGTATATTATAAACACCGGACGTTGAGGGAGCAGGAATGTCACCACATAGAAATCCAACATGCTCTACAAAGAACCCCGCTAATCAATAACAATAAAACCATTCTTCTCATTCTCATCATATTGTTAAGTGGTAACTAGTTACACAAAACTTTTGAGGAGCAGGGAAGTCGCTTTATAGCAATCAAACATCCAATGTCATGGATGAAATCATCCCGCCTATCACACGACAACGTAGAACATGTTTCTGTTTGTACAGAGATTAAGGCGGAGAGGTATACGAATGTCCGTAAATAGAGATAAAGGTGAAGTGACATTGGAATGACCTTGAGTAGAGATCAAGGTGGAGTGACATTGGAATGACCTTGAGTAGATATCAAAGTGAAGTGACATTGGAATGACCTTGAATAGAGATAAAGGTGGAGTGACATTGGAATGACCTTGAGTAGAGATCAAGGTGAAGTGACATTGGAATGACCTTGAGTAGATATCAAGGTGAAGTGACATTGGAATAACCTTGAGTAGATATCAAGGTGAAGTGACATTGGAATGACCTTGAATAGAGATAAAGGTGGAGTGACATTGGAATAACCTTGAGTAGACATCAAGGTGAAGTGACATTGGAATGACCTTGAATAGAGATAAAGGTGGAGTGACATTGGAATGACCTTGAGTAGATATCAAAGTGAAGTGACATTGGAATGACCTTGAATAGAGATAAAGGTGGAGTGACATTGGAATGACCTTGAGTAGATATCAAAGTGAAGTGACATTGGAATGATCTTGAGTAGATATCAAAGTGAAGTGACATTGGAATGACCTTGAGTAGATATCAAAGTGAAGTGACATTGGAATGACCTTGAGTATATATCAAAGTGAAGTGACATTGGAATGACCTTGAGTAGATATCAAAGTGAAGTGACATTGGAATGATCTTGAGTAGATATCAAAGTGAAGTGACATTGGAATGACCTTGAGTAGATATCAAAGTGAAGTGACACTGGAATGGCCTTGAGTGGATATCAAAGTGAAGTGACATTGGAATGACCTTGAGTATAGTTGAGTTGAGGTTTGCGCATCCTGAGTTTTCGAAGTTGATTAAAACATATTGGTGTTATTTTGGTGGAATGGTTAGTTGTTCAGATGGCTGTTAAACGTCTTATCGCTACAATAATCCCTTACCTGTCTTTTAATCTGGAGGGCCACGTGCTGGTCTCGTGAGGATGTGCCCATTAGATGGTGGTCCGTACTGTTTTATGTTCCGAGTATACCGGCCGACCCCTCGTTAGTTCTCTACTCGGAGATACAGATATACACAATTACGACAAGTGGTCGAGGTGAATGTACAGATAGAATAACGTATAAACAGGACAATTAACAACAGAATCAGAAACAAACTATAACACCAGACAGATAGTATAACGTATAAACAGGACAAGTAACAACAGAATCAGAAACAAACTATAACATCATACACATAGTATAACGTATAAACAGGACTAGTAACAACAGAATCAGAAACAAACTATAACACCAGACAGATAGTATAACGTATAAACAGGACTAGTAACAACAGAATCAGAAACAAACTATAACATCAAACAGATAGTATAACGTTAAGACAGGACTAGTAACAACAAAATCAGAAACAAACCATAACACCAGACAGATAGTATAACGTATAAACAGGACTAGTAACAACAGAATCAGAAACAAACTATAACATCAAACAGATAGTATAACGTATAAACAGGACTAGTAACAACAGAATCAGAAACAAACTATAACATCAAACAGATAGTATAACGTATAAACAGGACTGGTAACAACAGAATCAGAAACAAACTATAACATCAACATCAGAATCAGAAACAAACTATAACACCAGACAGATAGTATAACGTATAAACAAGACTAGTAACAACAGAATCAGAAACAAACTATAACATCAAACAGATAGTATAACGTTAAGACAGGACTAGTAACAGCAAAATCAGAAACAAACTATAACACCAGAAAGATAGTATAACGTATAAACAAGACTAGTAACAACAGAATCAGAAACAAACTATAACATCAAACAGATAGTATAACGTTAAGACAGGACTAGTAACAACAGAATCAGAAACAAACTATAACATCAAACAGATAGTATAACGTTAAGACAGGACTAGTAACAGCAAAATCAGAAACAAACTATAACACCAGAAAGATAGTATAACGTATAAACAAGACTAGTAACAACAGAATCAGAAACAAACTATAACATCAAACAGATAGTATAACGTTAAGACAGGACTAGTAACAACAAAATCAGAAACAAACTATAACACCAGACAGATAGTATAACGTTAAGACAGGACTAGTAACAACAGAATCCTAAACACCAGCCAGATAGGTCCGTCGATTAGAAAGCCGGCCACGGTTCGACGCAGCTTATCCTTGTCGGTTTTGTGTTTCTCGGAAAGTTGAGAAACGGGCCGGACTATGCTATCGTCATTGTGTCATTGGGCAATTGACGCTGTGCTGCTCTGATGGCATGTGACGGGCCTCCCGTACGTTTTTCAGTGAGGTAATCACCAACTACTACAAGGGGACTTCGCCTCAAAATACAACTGGCTGTTTACGAAACGATAAACCCAGCAAACTAAACAAACTTCCCGATTAATCAAGACAAAATCATTGTCTTTTCTTGTGAGTGACTAAAGATCACGTATGCATACAAGCTATAAATCTTTAATCTTCTACTGGGCTTTAATATGGTTTCTATCATTTCATTATAAACTTTTATTGGGTCACATGACACGAACTCTCGAGGCGATCGCCTTTTTTTCCGGCGTCATTCGTCCGTCGTAAACGGTTTCCGTTTTCTAATTCTCCTGAAGTAGAACAAGAGACACAGGCTCGATGTAGGGCTAACACAGATGTTCAAATTAATTACCTTGATGTACAGTACTTTCAAGGCCAGATGTTTAATGTGTTAACCTTTAAACAGCTTTTCAATAAAGAAGATGCTCAGCGTCATGCTATTTGGTCAGTGACATGCTTTGGTAACTGACTCAAAGTTTGTCCAATCAATGACCTTGACCCACTTGCATGATGACAATGGTTAAATGTGTTCATTCTTAATTTAAAAGCAAAGACATCGACTATCAGTATGTATTTCGGAATTCAGGTGACCGTTAAGGCCCATGGGACTCTTGTTCTAGTCAGATTAGTCCGGGCATCAAAGCTAGTCTCTATCTATAAAGTGTGATCTACTATAATTTCCTATATAAAGCTATACCATGCATGCTTAAATTGGACGCTGAGCATGACGATGTGTGTCATTTTAGATTTTGGAATATATGATTTGGACACGAGCGTTTCTTTGGAGCTACTCCTCGGTAGCGTGACACGTTGAAGTGACGTGAAACACTTCAGTAACGTGACACATTGAAGTGACGTGAAACACTTCAGTCACGTGACACATTGAAGTGACGTGAAAGACTTTAGTAACGTGACACATTGAAGTGACGTGAAACACTTTAGTAACGTGACACATTGAAGTGACGTGAAACGCTTCAGTCACGTGAAGCACTTCAGTAACGTGACATATTGAAGTGACGTAAAACACTTCAGTAACGTGACACATTGAAGTGACGTGAAACACTTCAGTAACGTGACACATTGGAGTCACGTGAAACACTTTAGTAACGTGACACATTGAAGTGACGTGAAACACTTCAGTAACATGATGCTTTGGTAGCAGAAGTTAAGATATAAACAGCTTATATTCGTGAAACATCACGGTACTGTGAAACGCAACGGTAACGTGAAACAAAACAGTAATGTTAATCAATACGATACTATGATATACTTCAGCAATGTAAATCACTTCGGTAACGTGAATCACTACGGTATTGTAAATCACTTCGGTAACGTGAATCACTACGGTATTGTAAATCACTTCGGTAACGTGAATCACTACGGTATTGTAAATTACTTCTGTAACGTGAATCATAACGGTATTGTAAAACATTGGAGTAACGTGAATCACTACGGTATTGTAAATCACTTCGGTAACGTGAATCATAACGGTATTGTAAAACATGGCGGCAACGTGAATCACTACGGTATTGTAAAACATGGCGGTAACGTGAATCACTACGGTATTGTAAAACATTGGGGTAACGTGAATCATTACGGTATTGTAAAACATTGGGGTAACGTGAATCATTACGGTATTGTAAAACATTGGGGTAACGTGAATCATAACGGTATTGTAAAACATTGGGGTAACGTGAATCATAACAGTATTGTAAAACATTGGGGTAACGTGAATCATTACGGTATTGTAAAACATTGGGGTAACGTGAATCACTACGGTATTGTAAAACATTGGGGTAACGTGAATCATAACGGTATTGTAAAACATTGGAATAACGTGAATCACTACGGTATTGTAAAACATTGGGGTAACGTGAATCACTACAGTATTGTAAAATATTTGGGTAACGTGAATCATAACGGTATTGTAAAACATTGAGGTAACGTGAATCACTACGGTATTGTAAAACATTGAGGTAACGTGAATCACTACGGTATTGTAAAACATTGGGGTAACGTGAATCACTACGGTATTGTAAAACATTGGGGTAACGTGAATCACTACGGTATTGTAAAACATTGGGGTAACGTGAATCATAACGGTATTGTAAAACATTGGGGTAACGTGAATCACTACGGTATTGTAAAACATGGCGGTAACGTGAATCATAACGGTATTGTAAAACATTGGGGTAACGTGAATCATAACGGTATTGTAAAACATTGGGGTAACGTGAATCATTACGGTATTGTAAAACATTGGGGTAACGTGAATCATAACGGTATTGTAAAACATTGGGGTAACGTGAATCACTACGGTATTGTAAAACATGGCGGTAACGTGAATCATAACGGTATTGTAAAACATTGGGGTAACGTGAATCATAACGGTATTGTAAAACATTGAGGTAACGTGAATCACTACGGTATTGTAAAACATTGAGGTAACGTGAATCACTACGGTATTGTAAAATATTGGGGTAACGTGAATCACTACGGTATTGTAAAACATTGGGGTAACGTGAATCATAACGGTATTGTAAAACATTGGGTTAGCGTGAATCATAACGGTATTGTAAAACATTGGGGTAACGTGAATCATAACGGTATTGTAAAACATTGGGGTAACGTGAATCACTGCGGTATTGTAAAACATGGCGGTAACGTGAATCATAACAGTATTGTAAAACATTGAGGTAACGTGAATCACTGCGGTATTGTAAAACATTGGAGTAACGTGAATCATAACAGTATTGTAAAACATTGGGGTAACGTGAATCATAACGGTATTGTAAAACATTGAGGTAACGTGAATCACTGCGGTATTGTAAAACATTGGGGTAACGTGAATCATAACGGTATTGTAAAACATTGCGTTAACGTGGATCACAACGGTATCTTAAACGTTTACGTAACGGTATAGTCATGATTAATGCATCGCTGATAAGAAGCACTTTCTCGCGTAACTGGACCTTAGAAAAAAACCTTACTTTTACTTTTTATTCGAAACAAATTATATCCTTGCCTAGTTAAAGTTATGTTAGTAGGAAATAAATCAGTATTAATAACACTGGCGTATCTTACTGATTTCCTACAATATCCAGCTTTCCTTTTACATGTGTATCTAAGCAAACCATCTTTACATGTACTTCGCGTTGTGTTAGTTTCACGGAACACAGGACACACTTTATCTCCCAAAAATAACAGTATTTCTATCCCGGAGGAGAGCTCGACAGATAATACTTGAGCAATAGACTTACAAATATGTAATTACACGTGAATTTTATGAGGTAAAAATAATTTGGACTATCTGATATCTCAAGTAGCTGAATGCTGAAACAGCCATTTTGTCTTGATAGAGGCAAACACACTAATAAACTATAGATGGCAGTGATTAGACAAGATGATCGGGTCGAATTATTACTTTAAAGGACTATGGTAATAAATATTTATATATGATCACAGTGAGCAACACAACTTGTATTGTAAATGAACAGTTTGAATAACACCAACCGAGAGGATTTAAATGGTTACAGTAATCACGATAATTCTGACAGGATTTAAATGGTTAGAATTATCACGATAATGCTGACAGGATTTAAATGGTTACAGTATTCACGATAATGCTGACAGGATTTAATTGGTTACAGTAATCACGATAATTCTGACAGGATTTAAATGGTTACAGAAATCACGAAAATTCTGACAGGATTTAAATGGTTACAGTAATCACGATAATTCTGACAGGATTTAATTGGTTATAGTAATCACGATAATTCTGACAGGATTTAATTGGTTACTGTTATCACGATAATTCTGACAGGATTTAATTGGTTACAGTAATCACGATAATTCTGACATGATTCAAATGGTTACAGTTATCACGATAATTCTGACAGGATTTAAATGGTTACTGTTATCACGATAATTCTGACAGGATTTAATTGGTTATAGTAATCACGATAACTGTGACAGGATTTAATTGGTTACTGTTATCACGATAATTCTGACAGGATTTAATTGGTTACAGTAATCACGATAATTCTGACATGATTTAAATGGTTACAGTAATCACGTTAATTCAGACAGGATTTAAATGGTTACATTTATCATGATAATTCTGACAGGATTTAATTGGTTACAGTAATCACGATAATGCTGACAGGATTTAAATTGTTATAGTAATCACGATAATTATGATAGGATTTAATTGGTTACAGTAATCACGATAATTCTGACATGATTTAAATGGTTACAGTAATCACGTTAATTCAGACAGGATTTAAATGGTTAGAGTTATCACGATAACTCTGACAGGATTTAAATGGTTACAGTAATCACGATAATTCTGACAGGATTTAAATGGTTACAGTTATCACGATAATTCTGACAGGATTTAAATGTTTATAGTAATCACGATAATTCTGACAGGATTTAAATGGGTACAGTAATCACGATAATGATGACAGGATTTAAATGGTTACAGTAATCACGATAATTCTGACAGGATTTAATTGGTTACAGTAATCACGATAATTCTGACAGGATTTAAATGGTTACAGTTATCACGATAATTCTGACAGGATTTAAATGGTTACAGTAATCACGATAATGATGACAGGATTTAATTGGTTATAGTTATCACGATAATTCTGACAGGATTTAAATGGTTACAGTAATCACGGTGATGAAGATTTAAATGGTTACAGTAATCACGATAATGATGACAGGATTTAAATGGTTACAGTAATCACGATAATTCTGACAGGATTTAATTGGTTATAGTTATCACGATAATTCTGACAGGATTTAATTGGTTACAGTAATCACGATAACTGTGACAGGATTTAAATGGTTACAGTAATCACGATAATTCTGACAGGATTTAAATGGTTACAGTAATCACGATAATTCTGGCAGGATTTAATTGGTTACAGTTATCACGATAATTCTGACAGGATTTAATTGGTTACAGTAATCACGATAATTCTGACAGGATTTAATTGTTTACAGTAGCGTGGTATAAAAAGCGGCGACCATTATGGTATGCGATTATATTAGAACCGATAATCAGCTACATGTAGCTGAAAATGTTAGATGTCACTTCCAGAAAATGTGGTAATGCAAGACTAACCAAACACCAAGACAGAATCTGATGCTATGACGATTATTGACGGTCGTAGGACGCTGTAGACAACGAACATACACAGTCATATACGTATATACAAGGTCAAAATGATATCAGGTCATAAAATGATTCCTAAACCAGAGTTTGAGTGAATAACATAATAATTAAACGATTAGATAATTCATTTCTAATACATGTGATAAATCCAAATGAAATTATAATAAAACGCTAATGAAAAAAATTAAACATGGTCATGAAATGATGAAATAAATTATAATTTGATATTCTATATATATGTGTGTACTGATATATTGCAGCAATAAAGCCATCTATAGCCAGTTCACAAATTAGATTAACTAAAGCACAGCCAAACGTAAACAGGGGTTGTGTGAGTGTTCGGTGTCCCACACCGTATGTACGTACACGGGAGGCAGTATAACAAGCTAAGTACCCGTATCAGGTGTGAGATAATCAGCTTAAGTACCCGTATCGGGTTGGTGATAATTTATACCACGACCCGTAACTACTAGACTACTGTGGTGACTACAAGGGGATGTATACTATCACTTTACCGAGGTCACCTTCCCAGTGTCGGGGTCATGACCTTCACGCGGGCGACATAGCGACCCCTACGTCAATCGACTTCCATCACGAACTAGCACATACAGGGCCAGACTGGAATAGTAAAATGTATTCGTGTCAGTGTATAAAAAAGGCGGATTTATCCAACAAATGTATTTTACAAATAACCTCGTTACTATTTTTCGTCTCTCATTTCTTTGCCTCGTTTTTCGTATATTAAAATAAGAAAAAAAACATAAAGTTCAAAAATTTGAAATTATCATGTTTAAATTGTATATAGAAATCCTAATGACGAATTTATATAGTGTTTTCATTTCTGGGTAAATTTCCAATCCTGACAGTACATTTTTGTCGTCTAAGCATACAGTATTGTACAATTACAAATTTTCGTGGTAATCACATTTTCGCGCGTGGAATTTTGCGTTAAATTATGATTACGCGAATGGCATGACATTATTATTTCTAAAGCTAAAAAATATGGGTGTACTAATTCATAATGGTACTTATCTGTTTAAATTTGACAACACGTTAAAATTTCGGCGATCCAAAGTAAGTATTTAATGTAAAGGCAACGGGACATGTACAAGTCTACATCAAACTGCCAAACTCGGTTATGTATTCCATGGATTTAACTAATTTGAAAATAACACACAGAAAAAAATACATATTCAATTTTAGCTCCGTTTGAGAGTAATCTTAAAATCTCACATGAGCGCGTGCGAGATTAAGTTGTTTTTTGGCGAGTCTGTGGCGAACGCAATCCTAATGCACCTTAATCGCAACGCTTCCAGAAGGCAGAACGCCCTGCCCTTTCGGCACCTGTTGAGGGTTCTATTTATAGAAAGATGTGTATTGTGCATTTGTGTAACACACTGTCAAAAAGTGTTGATATTTACGATTATTGTTTTGTTTATAAACATCTTGTTATCAACGGAAAGTGTATGTATACACAGATAAGTGTTTGAGACACACACCACTAATAGGCGCTGTAGTTGTCTATCTACCTCTCACTGCTAGGTATAAGGCCACTTACATTTTTGATTTTGCGCAGAAGAGGGGGGGGGGGGGGGGGGGGGGGGGGGGGGGGGGGGGGGGGGGGGCGCAAATAAACAGACTTCACGGATATTTATAAAGTATCACGTTTGCTATTTTTTCCGTTGAAAAAAAAAAGAAAAAAATAATTAAGGCTTGGAAAGAAAAATTGAAAAAAAAGAAGTAAAAATGAACGTCCAGCCTATCTTAACAGTCGACACTAGTTAATATTTTGGTGAGTTATTAAACAAAACTCACGTGGAACTTGTAAATGATTTTATTCTGATGTTATACCTGAAGGCCACGGATGATATGGTTTGACATTGATATAATTTTGTTCTACTAACTAAAATCAATGTGTTACTGGTATTGGAATGAACTATTTTGTAGATTGCGCTTTCTTTAAAAAAAAAAAAGTGGACAAAAATTCGACGTGGGATACTGTGCCTGAATTCCGGGCGTCTGTCGATGTTTAAATCCCCGGCGTCTGTCGATGTTTAAATCCCGGCGTCTGTCGATGTTTAAATCCCGGCGTCTGTCGATGTTTAAATCCCGGCGTCTGTCGATGTTTAAATCCCGGCGTCTGTCGATGTTTAAATCCCGGCGTCTGTCGATGTTTAAATCCCGGGAGTCTGTCGATGTTTAAATCCCGGAGTCTGTCGATGTTTAAATCCCGGCGTCTGTGGATGTTTAAATCCCGGGAGTCTGTCAATGTTTAAATCCCGGCGTCTGTCGATGTTTAAATCCCGGGAGTCTGTCGATGTTTAAATCCCGGGCGTCTGTCGATGTTTAAATCCCGGCGTCTGTCGATGTTTAAATCCCGGCGTCTGTCGATGTTTAAATCCCGGGAGTCTGTCGATGTTTAAATCCCGGGAGTCTGTCGATGTTTAAATCCCCGGCGTCTGTCGATGTTTAAATCCCGGCGTCTGTCGATGTTTAGATCCCGGGAGCCTGTCGATGTTTAAATCCCGGGAGTCTGTCGATGTTTAATTCCCGGGAGCCTGTCAATGTTGAAATCCCGGGTATCTGTCAATGTTTAAATCCCGGCGTCTGTCGATGTTTAAATCCCGGCGTCTGTCGATGTTTAAATCCCGGGAGTCTGTCGATGTTTAAATCCCGGAGTCTGTGGATGTTTAAATCCCGGCGTCTGTGGATGTTTAAATCCCGGGAGTCTGTCAATGTTTAAATCCCGGCGTCTGCCGATGTTTAAATCCCGGGAGTCTGTCGATGTTTAAATCCCGGGCGTCTGTCGATGTTTAAATCCCGGCGTCTGTCGATGTTTAAATCCCGGCGTCTGTCGATGTTTAAATCCCGGGAGTCTGTCGATGTTTAAATCCCGGGAGTCTGTCGATGTTTAAATCCCCGGCGTCTGTCGATGTTTAAATCCCGGGCGTCTGTCGATGTTTAAATCCCGGGAGCCTGTCGATGTTTAAATCCCGGGAGTCTGTCGATGTTTAATTCCCGGGAGCCTGTCAATGTTCAAATCCCGGGTATCTGTCAATGTTTAAATCCCGGCGTCTGTCGATGTTGAAATCCCGGGAGTCTGCCGATGTTTAAATCCCGGGAGTCTGTCGATGTTTAAATCCCGGGAGTCTGTCGATGTTTAAATCCCGGCGTCTGTGGATGTTTAAATCCCGGGTGTCTGTCGATGTTTAAATCCCGGGAGTCTGTCGATGTTTAAATCCCGGGTGTCTGTCGATGTTTAAATCCCGGGTGTCTGTCGATGTTTAAATCCCGGGAATCTGTCGATGTTTAAATCCCGGCGTCTGTCGATGTTTAAATCCCGGCGTCTGTCGATGTTTAAATCCCGGCGTCTGTCGATGTTTAAATCCCGGGCGTCTGTCGATGTTTAAATCCAACGTTCTGTCTGGCAATCCTTCAGGGGATACATACCCTTACACAAGACTTCCCCTGTAATCGCCTCGCCGTGGTATTAATCCTACTCTAAGCTAATTTTACTGCTTACTACCAATTTATGCCTGATTAGATATAAGCACCACGGAGGCACGTCTCAATGGTCCAATTAGAAGGACATATGTAAGACTGATGTTGAGGAACATCTTGCAAATAGTTCTGAGGGAAAAATAATTAACATGTTGTAATTAAAAATAACGAATTAAGAAGCAAAAAAATTGCGAAATGATCAGTACACAACTAACAAAGCTTTGGAGAGGATTTATATATATATATATTAGATAGACTCTGTCTGATGTCCAGGTGTGTTGTCCTAAGGTAGACTCTGTCTGATGTACAGGTGTGTTGTCGTTAGATAGACTCTGTCTGATGTCCATGTGCGTTGTCCTTAGATAGACTCTGTCTGATGTCCAGGTGTGTTGTCCTAAGGTAGACTCTGTCTGATGTACAGGTGTGTTGTCGTTAGATAGACTCTGTCTGATGTCCAGGTGTGGTGTCATTAGATAGACTCTGTCTGATGTCCAGGTGTGTTGTCATTAGATAGACTCTGTCTGATGTCCAGGTGTGGTGTCATTAGATAGACTCTGTCTGATGTCCAGGTGTGTTGTCCTAAGGTAGACTCTGTCTGATGTCCAGGTGTGTTGTCATTAGAAAGACTCTGTCTGATGTCCATGTGTGGTGTCATTAGATAGACTCTGTCTGATGTCCAGGTGTGGTGTCATTAGATAGACTCTGTCTGATGTCCAGGTGTGTTGTCATTCGATAGACTCTGTCTGATGTCCAGGTGTGGTGTCATTAGATAGACTCTGTCTGATGTCCAGGTGTGTTGTCCTAAGGAAGACTCTGTCTGATGTCCAGGTGTGTTGTCATTAGATAGACTCTGTCTGATGTCCAGGCGTGTTGTCATTAGAAAGACTCTGTCTGATGTCCAGGTGTGTTGTCATTAGATAGACTCTGTCTGATGTCCAGGTGTGTTGTCGTTAGATAGACTCTGTCTGATGTCCAGGTGTGTTGTCGTTAGATAGACTCTGTCTGATGTCCAGATGTGTTGTCATTAGATAGGCTCTGTCTGATGTCCAGGTGTGTTGTCCTAAGGAAGACTCTGTCTGATGTCCAGGTGTGTTGTCATTAGATAGACTCTGTCTGATGTCCAGGTGTGTTGTCCTAAGGTAGACTCTGTCTGATGTCCAGGTGTGTTGTCATTAGATAGGATCTGTCTGATGTCCAGGTGATTTGTTGTGAAGGTTCCGTTGATTTAATATAATTATACAATGTAGTAACATCAATGCTTTCCAAGTCTCCGGTGTCAATACGTTACATCTGGTATCTAAAAGCCTGCTTCAAATGACACCAACCCGTACTAGATTTGGTTCGCGGAATATTCTATTCATTTGTGCGATATGTACAATAGGTTTCCAGTGTTCATTGCAATGTTAGGTGGTTCGGAGTAATCGGCCCGGTTCTTGACATAAGGTGGTCGTCGATAGAAGAGACACTTCTGGATGTTTATCCTTGTAAATTTACAACAATACCTGTGTACATATACATTGTTTCCTAAGCTTTTTTTTGAAATAAAACTGACTGGCCGACTAGACTAGAACACTGACTGGCCGACTAGACTAGAACTGTTCAGTATTGCCAGGAACGTAAGCTTGTTTGATGATAGCAGTAGAAACGGCCTGTCAGGGCATCGCCAGTGGTCCAATATCCTCTGTATACATTGGTCCAATATCCTCTGTATACATTGGTCTAATATCCTCTGTATACGTTGGTCCAATATCATCTGTATACATTGGTCCAATATTCTGTGTATACATTGGTCCAATATTCTCTGTATACATTGGTCCAATATCCTCTGTATACATTGGTCCAATATTCTCTGTATACATTGGTCCAATATTCTCTGTATACGTTGGTCCAATATTCTCTGTATACGTTGGTCCAATATTCTCTGTATACATTGTGCAATATCCTCTGTATACATTGGTCCAATATCCTCTGTATACGTTGGTCCAATATTCTCTGTATACATTGGTCCAATATCCTCTGTATACATTGGTCCAATATTCTCTGTATACATTGGTCCAATATCCTCTGTATACATTGGTCCAATATCCTCTGTATACATTGGTCCAATATTCTGTGTATACATTGGTCCAATATCCTCTGTATACATTGGTCCAATATTCTCTGTATACATTGGTCCAATATCCTCTGTATACATTGGTCCAATATCCTCGGTATACATTGGTCCAATATCCTCGGTATACATTGGTCCAATATTCTCTGTATACATTGGTCCAATATCCTCGGTATACATTGGTCCAATATCCTCGGTATACATTGGTCCAATATCCTCGGTATACATTGGTCCAATATTCTCTGTATACGTGATAATTTATACGATGTCACTGTAGTCGCGTTATCAGGGCGAAGGTCCCGGCTCCCCCGGGGGATTTATCCTCACCTCACGGGTCTCGTGCTTTACGACACAATGGGAGCTATTTGTGAAAATGATGCATGTGGCTGACACGTTTACGCAAGCCATGTCAATGGTCATGTCTGACGCCCTGGACCCCCGGGTTTAACTACAACTTGTGGTCTTATGTATAACAGGTCTCTGCGATCTTCCGAGACCTCCACGACGTTAACGTAGGCTTAAACACTTTAACATCACTCCTCCTAAAGTTATATTACATAGAGACGATTAATACACTTTGTTTAATCATTCATTAATTCAGAAGTGTTTTCCTTTATTCACTAACTATTTAATGTAACCTTGGTGTGAGCTTATCTTATATTTTATTAAGCCTCATACGTAAACTTTATTTTCTCAAATAAAACTTGCTTTTTCTTTAGTCTAGCTGTTTGTTGAGGCTGCGAGTTTTGATATACTTGAGTCTGTCTGCCAGGGATTCTTATCAGATAGCGAAGTCTGAATTACTGAATAACACAACCACGAGCTTGTAAACGTAGCCTCTCTTATATTCCTTATTATAATGCGATGTTAAAGAACGAATTACAGAAAGTGATGATAATGTAAACGGTTTGTTCTCACTGTGTCCCGATAACGCTTGTGAAATTATCAGTATTTTTACAGCGTTCAAACGCCCTGGGGACCTTGATGTAACGTAGTCCGTGACGTCATAATACCCTGGTGGTGGGGATTTCATGGGAATATGGAGAGGCGGAAATAAAATTAACAGAGGGGATTCGATAATTCTCGGCGATTTGATGTAATATCATAAGTCTAATGGGTAATTCCAATCTGGCTTGCTATCAGTTCACGCTGAGAAGTTTCGCCGTTATACCCCAGACAGCAGTAAACCTGTACTTTAACGTGAGAGTAAAGTTTGTGATTCCGGAAAATATTTCTAACGTATCAATCAATTATCATTTCTGTTTTGAAGAAAATGGAGTCAAACATTAAGTTAAATGAAAGCAATGACGTAATTTGCAGGTCCACTAACGTAACTATGGCAACTTATTATCTTATTGTTATAACTTTAACCAAACAGAAAAGTATTAATGTACAAAATTTGAACTAAATGGTTGAAAAGGCTTACTACAGAATTGGAGCTAAAAGTCTTACCATAGATTCAGTTCTAAAATATCGGGAAGTCTAACTAGAGATTCAGAGTTAAAATATTGGAAATTCTTACCTGAGATTCAGAGCAAAACTATTGGAAATTTCTACAGGAGATTCAGAACTACGTGTCCTATTGGAAAGTCTTACAAGAGAATCGGATCTAAGATATCGGAAAGTCTAACCGGAGATTCAGATATAAGATATCGGAAAGTCTAACCGGAGATTCAGATCTAAGATATCGGAAAGTCTAACCGGAGATTCAGAACTCAGCTATAAGAAACTCGTACCTTATACAATATACCACACAATTATTACCACACGGATTATACAATATACCAAACAATTGTCACTGCACTGATTATACAATATACCACACAATTGTCACTACACAGAGTATACAATATACCTAACACCACACAGATTATACAATATACCTAACACCACACAGATTATACAATAAACCAAACAACTGTCACCACACAGATTATACAATATACCACACAAATGTCACCACACGGATTATACAATATACCACACAATTGTCACCACACAGATTATACAATATACCACACACCACACAGATTATACAATATACCACACAATTGTCACCACACAGATTATACAATATACCACACAATTGTCACCACACAGATTATACAATATACCACACAATTGTCACCACACATATTATACAATATACCACACAATTGTCACCACACAGATTATACAATATACCACACAATTGTCACCACACAGATTATACAATATACCACACAACTGTCATCACACAGATTATACAATATACCACACACCACACAGATTATACAATATACCACACAATTGTCACCACACAGATTATACAATATACCACACAATTGTCACCACACAGATTATACAATATACCACAGAATTGTCACCACACAGATTATACAATATACCACACAATTGTCACCACACTGATTATACAATATACCACACAACTGTCACCACACTGATTATACAATATACCACAAAATTGTCACCACACGGATTATACAATATACCACACAATTGTCACCACACATATTATACAATATACCACACAATTGTCACCACACAGATTATACAATATACCACACAATTGTCACCACACAGATTATACAATATACCACACAATTGTCACCACACAGATTATACAATATACCACACAATTGTCACCACACAGATTATACAATATACCACACAATTGTCACCACACGGATTATACAATATACCACACAATTGTCACCATACAGATTATACAATATACCACAGAACTGTCACCACACAGATTATACAATATACCACACAAATGTCACCACACGGATTATACAATATACCACACAATTGTCACCACACAGATTATACAATATACCACACACCACACAGATTATACAATATACCACACAATTGTCACCACACAGATTATACAATATACCACACAATTGTCACCACACAGATTATACAATATACCACACAATTGTCACCACACATATTATACAATATACCACACAATTGTCACCACACAGATTATACAATATACCACACAATTGTCACCACACAGATTATACAATATACCACACAACTGTCATCACACAGATTATACAATATACCACACACCACACAGATTATACAATATACCACACAATTGTCACCACACAGATTATACAATATACCACACAATTGTCACCACACAGATTATACAATATACCACAGAATTGTCACCACACAGATTATACAATATACCACACAATTGTCACCACACTGATTATACAATATACCACACAACTGTCACCACACTGATTATACAATATACCACAAAATTGTCACCACACGGATTATACAATATACCACACAATTGTCACCACACATATTATACAATATACCACACAATTGTCACCACACAGATTATACAATATACCACACAATTGTCACCACACAGATTATACAATATACCACACAATTGTCACCACACAGATTATACAATATACCACACAATTGTCACCACACAGATTATACAATATACCACACAATTGTCACCACACAGATTATACAATATACCACACAATTGTCACCACACGGATTATACAATATACCACACAATTGTCACCATACAGATTATACAATATACCACAGAACTGTCACCACACAGATTATACAATATACCACACAATTGTCACCACACAGATTATACAACATACCACACAATTGTCCGAATGAATTTATAACACCTTTTTACTTGTATACTGTAGATAATCACTGCGATGTTCAGATGTTATTGATGATGATGTAATCACTAAAAATAACAAATAGCTCTTGTATTCATGTTTTGATATACGCAATAGACGAGTTTGACCGAACAGGTACGCTCTGCCACGTGTATAGATTGGTGTTAATTAGCTTTGTCTCACACCTCCAGAATGTCTGCCACTCAGACCTATAATAATATATCGCTATTTTCGGACCGACGACAATGTTCTCCCAGCGATATATATATATGTTGTCTGGTTTATGATATGAGTTACATATGATAATGTACATACCACATTGATGTGTGGACTTGTGCACAAGTACAGCATACTAATGTCTAATTTACCCGACAAACCGCTTATAAATTATCCTCTGATTTAAACCGCTCTGTGGTGATGACATCGCTGTACCGTCGTTATCTATCCATAAGACACGTGTATTATCACAATCAAGTGACATGAGCGTGTGTGAGGTATATATACAACATTCACGAGTATATCTATGTTGTATTTATGTGTTACTACAGAACTATGAGGAAACATCACAAAAATCACACCAAAAAGCGGTATCGGGTCATACTTAAAGAAGGACGAGTCATTGTCTTACGGATTTATTCATTTATTTATTTATTCATTTATTTATTTATTTGTAAAAAAAAAATAATAAAAAAATTGGTCATTATTACTATCAGTTAATATAACATACGGGAACAATGGAGGTGAGAGTAGCTACAAACTAATGATCAGAAACAGACAACAATCTTGGGGTTGATTCCGGCTATGTCGTACTGTAGCATTGGCAATTGCAATAACGATCCCAACTCACCACGACAAAGTACAAACACGTCACAGTAACAGTTCTAGCTTACCACGACAAAGTACAAACACGTCACAGTAACAGTCCTAGCTTACCACGACAAAGTCCCAACACGTCACAGTAACACCCCTGGCTTACCACGGCAAAGTCCCAACACGTCGTAGTAACACCCCTGGCTTACCACGACAAAGTCCCAACACGTCACAGTAACAGCCCTGGCTTACCACGGCAAAGTCCCAACACGTCACAGTAACACCCCTGGCTTACCACGACAAAGTCCCAACACGTCACAGTAACAGCCCTGGCTTTCCACGACAAAGTCCCAACACGTCACAGTAACACCCATGGCTTACCACGACAAAGTCCCAACACGTCACAGTAACAGTCCTAGCTTACCACGGCAAAATCCCAACACGTCACAGTAACAGTCCTAGCTTACCACGGCAAAGTCCCAACACGTCACAGTAACACCCCTGGCTTACCACGGCAAAGTCCTAACACGTCACAGTAACAGTCCTGGCTTACCACGACAAAGTCACAACACATCACAGTAACAGTCCCAGCTTACCACGACAAAGTCCCAACACGTCACAGTAACACCCCTGGCTTACCACGACAAAGTCCCAACACGTCACAGTAACAGCCCTGGCTTACCACGACAAAGTACCAACACGTCACAGTAACAGCCCTGGCTTACCACGGCAAAGTCCCAACACGTCACAGTAACACCCCTGGCTTACCACGACAAAGTCCCAACACGTCACAGTAACAGTCCTGGCTTACCACGGCAAAGTCCCAACACGTCACAGTAACACCCCTGGCTTACCACGACAAAGTCCCAACACGTCACAGTAACACCCCTGGCTTACCACGACAGAGTCCCAACACGTCACAGTAACACCCCTGGCTTACCACGACAAAGTACCAACACGTTACAGTAACAGCCCTGGCTTACCACGGCAAAGTCCCAACACGTCACAGTAACACCCCTGGCTTACCACGACAAAGTCCCAACACGTCACAGTAACAGTCCTGGCTTACCACGACAAAGTCACAACACGTGACAGTAACACCCCTGGCTTACCACGACAAAGTCCCAACACGTCACAGTAACACCCCTGGCTTACCACGACAAAGTCCCAACACGTCACAGTAACAGTCCTAGCTTACCACGGCGAAGTCCCAACACGTCACAGTAACACCCCTGGCTTACCACGACAAAGTCCCAACACGTCACAGTAACACCCCTAGCTTACCACGACAAAGTCCCAACACGTCATAGTAACACCCCTGGCTTACCACGACAAAGTCCCAACACGAAATAGTAACACCCCTGGCTTACCACGACAAAGTCCCAACACGTCACAGTAACAGCCCTGGCTTACCACGACAAAGTCCCAACACGTCACAGTAACAGCCCTAGCTTACCTCGGCAAAGTCCCAACACGTCACAGTAACACCCCTGGCTTACCACGGCAAAGTCACAACACGTCACAGTAACACCCCTGTCTTACCACGACAAAGTCCCAACACGTCACAGTGACACCCCTGGCTTACCACGACAAAGTCCCAACACGTCACAGTAACAGTCCTGGCTCACCACGACAAAGTCCTAACACGTCACAGTAACATCCTGGCTTACCACGACAAAGTCCCAACACGTCACAGTAACACCCCTGGCTTACCACGACAAAGTCCCAACACGTCACAGTAACACCCCTGCCTTACCACGACAAAGTCCCAACACGTCACAGGAACACCCCTGGCTTACCACGACAAAGTCCCAACACGTCACAGTAACAGTCCTGGCTTACCACGGCAAAGTCCCAACACGTCACAGTAACAGTCCTAGCTTACCACGACAAAGTCCCAACACGTCACAGTAACACCCCTGGCTTACCACGACAAAGTCCCAACACGTCACAGTAACACCCCTGGCTTACCACGACAAAGTCCCAACACGTCACAGTAACACCCCTGGCTTACCTAAGTAATGGTCCTTATACGCCCCAATAACTGTCCAACTCGCCAAAGCAGCGGGGCGAACATGCTAAAGTAACTCCCAACTCGCCAAAGTTACTGTCTCAAGTCTCCATAGTAACGGTCCCAACTCGCCAAAGTTACTGTCCCAACTCTCCATAGTAACTGTCCCAACTCTCCATAGTAACGGTCCCAACTCTCCATAGTAACGGTCCCAACTCTCCATAGTAACGGTCCCAACTCTCCATAGTAACTGTCCCAACTCTCCATAGTAACAGCCCCAACTCTCTATAGTAACGGTCCCAACTCTCCATAGTAACGGTCCCAACTCTCCATAGTAACGGTCCCAACTCTCCATAGTAACGGTCCCACCTCTCCATAGTAACGGTCCCAACTCTCCATAGTAACGGTCCCAACTCTCCATAGTAACGGTCCCACCTCTCCATAGTAACGGTCCCAACTCTCCATAGTAACGGTCCCAACTCTCCATAGTAACGGTCCCAACTCTCCATAGTAACGGTCCCACCTCTCCATAGTAACGGTCCCAACTCTCCATAGTAACGGTCCCAACTTTCCATAGTAACGGTCCCAACTCTCCATAGTAACGGTCCCAACTTTCCATAGTAACGGTCCCAACTCTCCATAGTAACAGCCCCAACCTATTACAGTAAACGAATCGCTGATCATATATAAACGTAATGATAACGATAACATTTTGTTCTGAAGATAAAATGAACTCCAAGATAAAAGAAGTTTTCATCCAGCGATGAGTGACGTGTTTGCACCCACTACAGATTGGCTAACTGGTTTCTATTCTTGGAAAAATGTAACATGTGTTGTCTGCTTTTCGTTTTTATGGAACTTGCTTTAGGTCTGGAAGGCGGATTCGTAAAAACTGGATTTGATGTAAATACGTTGACCTTGGAGACGTTATAAACTTATACGTTTTGTTACATCCCCAGTTAGACACCGAGACATCTTGTCAACCAGCTGGGATGCATTCATTAATTGTCCACGATACATCTGCATGTAGTACCTGCCAATTTTCCTCCCTCAAAGCATGTGGAGCAGAGCTTAGTTTTACGAGCTAATATCATTAGGGCATTCGACTTCACAGGAACGAAATTCTTACGATATTACTTATATTCTCAATATCAATGTTTCGCCAAGATAATCATTTTCAATAGAACGTTAAATGTTGGCCACAATATATTCATAAAATTTGCATTTACTTTCTTACGTTTCTGGAGTATACGCAATTCGTTTGATCCTGGAAGTTTCGGAAACCAAAACAAACGAGGCAGTTCTGTGTCTACGAATGAAGCTAAGTAATTACGTTTGACTCTCGTACAAGTACAATTTCATATAAATGAAAAACTCTTCTCTTTACCAGGACAATGGCCAACTTTATTACTGTATAACGTGGAATTCCGTGGTATCTATAGAACCAAGAATATAAATACAGTCAAGAGTGTTTTATGTATCGTTGGACTAACCACGACATCATTTGAAAGATCCAAACCTCGACAGCTATTACACGCGAACATTTTATGTTATAGATGAATGGTGACCATTGTTTGACACTATGAAGGGGCATATATACACTTTATATACCGATGATTGTGACCAGCTGACATCAATATAAACAAAAACATGTCATCATATGATATCATATAGTCTGGTGAATTAGACAGAAACTCTCCACATATCTGTTCTTTAGGCTAAAATACAGCAGAGTATTTATTATCAGGACACAAACCCCAGCATCAGATACAGAACGCGCTGGGACGATGTCGTCAATCAGTCATCAATCACATCAGGTATAATGGACGGGTTGGAATGTATCACATCAGGTATAATGGACGGGTTGGAATGTATCACATCAGGTATAATGGACGGGTAGTATCACATTAGGTATAATGGACGGGTAGGAATGTATCACATCAGGTATAATGGACGGGTAGTATCACATTAGGTATAATGGACGGGTTGGAATGTATCACATCAGGTGTAATGGACGGGTAGTATCACATTAGGTATAATGGACGGGTAGGAATGTATCACATCAGGTATAATGGACGGGTAGGGATGTATCACATCCGGTATAATGGACGGGTAGGAATGTATCACATCAGGTATAATGGACGGGTAGGGATGTATCACATTAGGTATAATGGACGGGTAGGAATGTATCACATTAGGTATAATGGACGGGTAGGAATGTATCACATTAGGTATAATGGACGGGTTGGAATGTATCACATCAGGTGTAATGGACGGGTAGTATCACATTAGGTATAATGGACGGGTAGGAATGTATCACATCAGGTATAATGGACGGGTAGGAATGTATCACATCAGGTATAATGGACGGGTAGGGATGTATCACATCCGGTATAATGGACGGGTAGGAATGTATCACATCAGGTATAATGGACGGGTAGGGATGTATCACATTAGGTATAATGGACGGGTAGGAATGTATCACATCAGGTATAATGGACGGGTAGTATTACATCAGGTATAATGGACGGGTACATGTATCACATCAGGTATAATGGACGGGTAGGGATGTATCACATCAGGTGTAATGGACGGGTAGGAATGTATCACATCCGGTATAATGGACGGGTAGGAATGTATCACATCCGGTATAATGGACGGGTAGGGATGTATTACATCCGGTATAATGGACGGGTAGGAATGTATCACATCCGGTATAATGGACGGGTAGGGATGTATCACATCCGGTATAATGGACGGGTAGGAATGTATCACATCAGGTATAATGGACGGGTAGGGATGTATCACATTAGGTATAATGGACGGGTAGGAATGTATCACATCAGGTATAATGGACGGGTAGTATTACATCAGGTATAATGGACGGGTAGTATCACATCCGGTATAATGGACGGGTAGGAATGTATCACATCCGGTATAATGGACGGGTAGGAATGTATCACATCAGGTATAATGGACGGGTAGGAATGTATCACATCAGGTATAATGGACGGGTAGGGATGTATCACATTAGGTATAATGGACGGGTAGGAATGTATCACAACAGGTATAATGGACGGGTAGGAATGTATTACATCAGGTATAATGGACGGGTAGGGATGTATCACATTAGGTATAATGGACGGGTAGGAATGTATCACAACAGGTATAATGGACGGGTAGTATTACATCCGGTATAATGGACGGGTAGTATCACATCAGGTATAATGGACGGGTAGTATCACATCAGGTATAATGGACGGGTAGGAATGTATTACATCAGGTATAATGGACGGGTAGGGATGTATCACATCAGGTATAATGGACGGGTAGGAATGTATCACAACAGGTATAATGGACGGGTAGGGATGTATCACATCAGGTATAATGGACGGGTAGGAATGTATCACATCAGGTATAATGGACGGGTAGGAATGTATCACATCAGGTATAATGGACGGGTAGGAATGTATAACATCAGGTATAATGGACGGGTAGGAATGTATCACATCAGGTATAATGGACGGGTAGGGATGTATAACATCAGGTATAATGGACGGGTAGGAATGTATAACATCAGGTATAATGGACGGGTAGTATCACATCAGGTATAATGGACGGGTAGGAATGTATTACATCAGGTATAATGGACGGGTAGGGATGTATCACATCCGGTATAATGGACGGGTAGGAATGTACCACATCCGGTATAATGGACGGGTAGGCATGTATAACATCAGGTATAATGGACGGGTAGGAATGTATCACATCAGGTATAATGGACGGGTAGGAATGTATCACCTCAGGTATAATGGACGGGTAGGGATGTATCACATCAGGTATAATGGACGGGTAGTATCACATCAGGTATAATGGACGGGTAGGAATGTATTACATCAGGTATAATGGACGGGTAGGAATGTATCACATCAGGTATAATGGACGGGTAGGAATGTATCACATCAGGTATAATGGACGGGTAGGAATGTATCACATCAGGTATAATGGACGGGTAGTATCACATCAGGTATAATGGACGGGTAGGAATGTATTACATCCGGTATAATGGACGGGTAGGAATGTATCACATTAGGTATAATGGACGGGTAGGAATGTATAACATCAGGTATAATGGACGGGTAGGGATGTATCACATCAGGTATAATGGACGGGTAGGAATGTATCACATCAGGTATAATGGACGGGTAGGGATGTATCACATCCGGTATAATGGACGGGTAGGAATGTATTACATCAGGTATAATGGACGGGTAGGGATGTATAACATCAGGTATAATGGACGGGTAGGAATGTATTACATCAGGTATAATGGACGGGTAGGAATGTATCACATCAGGTATAATGGACGGGTAGTATCACATCAGGTATAATGGACGGGTAGGAATGTATCACATCAGGTACTATGGACGGGTAGGAATGTATCACATCAGGTATAATGGACGGGTAGTATCACAACAGGTATAATGGACGGGTAGGGATGTATCACATCAGGTATAATGGACGGGTAGTATCACATCAGGTATAATGGACGGGTAGGAATGTATTACATCAGGTATAATGGACGGGTAGGAATGTATCACAACAGGTATAATGGACGGGTAGGGATGTATCACATCCGGTATAATGGACGGGTAGGAATGTACCACATCCGGTATAATGGACGGGTAGGCATGTATAACATCAGGTATAATGGACGGGTAGGAATGTATCACATCAGGTATAATGGACGGGTAGGAATGTATCACATCAGGTATAATGGACGGGTAGGAATGTATCACATCCGGTATAATGGACGGGTAGGAATGTATCACATCAGGTATAATGGACGGGTAGGAATGTATCACATCAGGTATAATGGACGGTTTGGGAGGTATCACATCAGGTATAATGGACGGGTAGGAATGTATTACATCAGGTATAATGGACGGGTAGTATCACATCAGGTATAATGGACGGGTAGTATCACATCAGGTATAATGGACGGGTAGGAATGTATTACATCAGGTATAATGGACGGGTAGGAATGTATCACATCCGGTATAATGGACGGGTAGGAATGTATCACATCCGGTATAATGGACGGGTAGTATCACATCAGGTATAATGGACGGGTAGGAATGTATTACATCAGGTATAATGGACGGGTAGTATCACATCAGGTATAATGGACGGGTAGTATCACATCAGGTATAATGGACGGGTAGGAATGTATCACATCAGGTATAATGGACGGGTAGGAATGTATCACATCAGGTATAATGGACGGGTAGGAATGTATCACATCCGGTATAATGGACGGGTAGGAATGTATCACATCAGGTATAATGGACGGGTAGGAATGTATCACATCAGGTATAATGGACGGGTAGGAATGTATAACATCAGGTATAATGGACGGGTAGGGATGTATCACATCAGGTATAATGGACGGGTAGGAATGTATCACATCAGGTATAATGGACGGGTAGGGATGTATCACCTCAGGTATAATGGACGGGTACATGTATCACATCAGGTATAATGGACGGGTAGGGATGTATCACATCAGGTGTAATGGACGGGTAGGAATGTATCACATCCGGTAAAATGGACGGGTAGGAATGTATCACATCCGGTATAATGGACGGGTAGGGATGTATTACATCCGGTATAATGGACGGGTAGGAATGTATCACATCCGGTATAATGGACGGGTAGGGATGTATCACATCCGGTATAATGGACCGGTAGGAATGTATCACATCCGGTATAATGGACGGGTAGGAATGTATAACATCCGGTATAATGGACGGGTAGGGATGTATCACATCCGGTATAATGGACGGGTAGGGATGTATCACATCCGGTATAATGGACGGGTAGGAATGTATCACATCCGGTATAATGGACGGGTAGGGATGTATCACATCCGGTATAATGGACCGGTAGGAATGTATCACATCCGGTATAATGGACGGGTAGGAATGTATCACATCCGGTATAATGGACGGGTAGGGATGTATCACATCCAGTATAATGGACGGGTAGGAATGTATCACATCCGGTATAATGGACGGGTAGGAATGTATAACATCCGGTATAATGGACGGGTAGGGATGTATCACATCCGGTATAATGGACGGGTAGGAATGTATAACATCCGGTATAATGGACGGGTAGGGATGTATCACATCCGGTATAATGGACGGGTAGGGATGTATCACATCCGGTATAATGGACGGGTAGTATCACATCAGGTATAATGGACGGGTAGGGATGTATCCGTGATAGCGACATGTATGAGTATTGTATTTAAATGTATCCCTGATAGCGACATGTATGAGTATTGTATTTAAATGTATCTATGATAGCGACATGTATGAGTATTGTATTTAAATGTATCTATGATAGCGACATGTATGAGTATTGTATTTAAATGTATCTATGATAGCGACATGTATGAGTATTGTATTTAAATGTATCTATGATAGCGACATGTATGAGTATTGTATTTAAATCTATCGCTGGATCTGTATATGATAGACCTTGTAGTTATTTACATGTAAAACCGTAATATATCCTGGCTGTAGTGTGTTTCTGTTGGTCGATTTCCTAAAGAAAAATGTATACTTCTCCGAGAAAAATAAACTAACGAGAACGACACGAGCAGGAAGAGGAAGGGAATGACGACTGACGATGACGACTGACGATGACGACGACGATGACGACTGACGACGACAACGACGATGATCGTAGAGAAATCTGACATTTCATAAAAAAAATCATTGCTGTGCAGCTGATAACAGTATCAAAATGTACAATCATGCATGGTTATAAAGACTGTAGCTGTAATGCGCCTCTGTAACGTGGTAAGGGTATTTATTGTGGAGGGGGACATAGTTTGAGACGAGTTTGACATTCTTGTCTAGTGTTGGCCAGACATACGTTCCTCACGTGCGTACCACACAGCACGCGCGGGGAAGTGGTTCCGCGGCCTTTCTACACTGTGAATAGGCTACAGAGTCTGTTGGAATGTCTCGGATCGGATATTCTTTCCAATGTAATCACTATATGGCGTAAATGTTGTATATCAGAACGATTCTCTGGCAATCTACGAAAACGAGGCGAACTAGATCTTATATGAAAACTACGTAGAATTGGGAACGCTTATGCGTCTCGCCGACGTGGATTTCTTTCTAAATGCAGAAGTGTCATTTCAGAAAATAACATAGAGAGAAACTTCAGTAATAAACTTACCTTAATTTTACAGGTATCATTTACCCTGAGGGTATGAAACTCGGACCACTAATTTATAATGATTAATTTCAGTATTTCTAATTCTCGGTTTCCTTGGTAACAATCGACTTTCCGCTTTTTCCTTTGAGAGAGGATCATTGCATTTGTTTTCCGGTAAGGTTAGGTGTGTGTTCACAGTTTCGTGCCCTGGGAACTACAGATAAACGTCTGGTCACACCGGAAGAGGAACTGGTTAAAGTTCCCGAGTGTGCAATACGATTATAAAGAAACGGATTACTATCACCAACATCTGAGTTTATCGGAGAACGTAAGCACTTAGTATTATTGCTTTACAAGTTTGGAAAATCAATGTTTGTGTTTCGTTGTTTTGTAATAACGCGCGTGACCCACAGCGACACCTATATAACAAACATTAGTCTTGGCCACGTGTACATGTCTTCTTTAGGGAAAAAAACCATGTG
Organism: Pecten maximus; assembly: GCF_902652985.1. NCBI lineage: Eukaryota > Metazoa > Mollusca > Bivalvia > Pectinida > Pectinidae > Pecten > Pecten maximus. Next base: position 32,193,958 of record NC_047033.1, read on the forward strand.
TCTGTCGATGATACCAACAGTTTGTAGGAATAGCCCCTTACTGATTTAATTGTCTCCAGGCAGATGTCTCTGGTCTGTGTCACTGAAGAGGTATAATTCGGTTATTCCTGTGCCAAGTCTCCTGTCGGCTACCTACCCCAACTACACTCTGTCAGGGAGACTAATGTATTTGGTATTTATTGTCCAATATACCTAATGGACTGTCGGTAGATATATCAAACTACCATAAATCTGAATGAGTGTTCAACCTTAGTTAAAATCACATGTTGTGTTATTATTTATACTTTAAACGTAGATGGAAATCGTATCTTCGATATGGAATACCAGTTTTGAATTACTAACTATTGAAATAAAATAATCGAAATATTTTCCGTGTTGTTGAATACGAAAAATTCTAGATTTCTGACTATTGTTTAACATAAGATATTGAAAATAATGAATGTGTTGGGGCCACAGAGGAAAATGATAATAATAACGTATCTAGTCGAATAAATATAATTCGACATGTTTTGTATCTATAAGTGTTCAACAGTGCTTATATCGTAAAAAACATTTTTTCGGAGGCGCGGGTGTATTACTGTAGGGAACCTTGTATTAGTTGTTAAAGGATTAGGACATCCTAGTTTATAAGCGTTTATAAATCGGTAATTCATATGACACAAATGGCTGAAGTGCCTCAAGAGAAAACCTTGAAACACTCACTTGATAATGCGGCCTTATTTCAATAACCGCAATCTCGTTAACTTTGTCCACTCTCGACTTCTCGGCCTCCGCCTATCTCCGACTAACACAGACTGTACGACAACTCACCCTTGTGCTTCGGTTATTATAAGTACGTACCGGTTGTTAATTTCTGTTCTCCTCCTCAAACGACGTAAATTGTATTAATGTTTTAAGATTTCCAAATCGTATATATAAGTGTTTACTGTGAATATCCTGTCAGAACTAATATGTCCAGGGTTAGCTCCTTATTGAACTGAAAATTACAAAATTGGTTTCTCATTATTTACTTCCGGCTAGTTTAGGGATTAAGTGACACTGTCCCACGTGTATACACTGAGTTATATCTTTTAACAATATCGGAAAAGTTTCCAACATAATATTTCGATATGTTTATTAGGTTGACAATGCGCGAGAAACACGTGGCCTTCACAACCACTAAAGTTGTTGTACCGTCTCCACGGAAACACTTACTCTATAATCATAACGTTAATGCGACATGACGTTATTTCCTACAGTAAATGGGACAATTTTTTAAACTGTCAGGACAAAGTGACGCCCATTATACTACATACTGTAGTCGTGGTTGTAAATTCTAATTCGTTACTTTTCTCCGTAATGGTGAAGTCCTGTTTACGTACATTAGTATGTACAAATGTACTCTAGTTTTATAAAAGATTTGTTCTCTTTCTCCACAATCAACTGTTACTAGACAATGTTTAAGGGCCATGATCTATATTTGTACCGTTGTAATATGATATGGCATGTTCCCCTTCAAATAGAATGTGGTTATGGTTTCAAAGGCCTAAAATGATAATTACTTAATAATATTATGATTTCATTATCATTTTCAATTAGATAAGATGCAAACCATTTCAAATAAAAACTCACTTGATTTCTAATGTGATGGTTGTTTTACGGCACGTATTGAAGCAGTGGTGATGTAGAGGACGAATGGCTCTTTACACATACTAGTATGCGAATGCTATAGTTGTCATGTTGAGGGAAGAGATTTATCTAGAAACATCAAATTATTATAATAATACGTTACAATGCCTACAGTTATTTAAGAAATAATTAACGATGATTCGTGTATTGTTGCAGGATATACAACGAGGACGAGGATATTTTGCAATTAAATTAATAACGAAGGCCTGAGTTATTAATTAAAATTGCAAAATATCCGAGTCCGAGTTGTATATCCTGCAACAATACACGAGTCAAGGTTGATTATTTCTATTCTACCATGTACTGTTTAGTTCTGAGATCGACCTCTTTCTAAAAGAAAAACAGCAAAGAAACCCCGAGAAAACCTTGTACAAATGCAATTTATTTCTTGAGTATTGCATTATTTGTTGATGAAATATACAGGCAATACAGTACTACGATCAAGAGCATCTATCATATGGCATTGATTTTGAAAATTAAAAAAAGGAGAAAAACAAAAGAAAAAAAGGGTAGGATTCGAACTCGCGTCGTGATAAAAATTTATTGAAAGACTAACCCATTAGCCCACTCGGCTATAGTAACCTTTTATAAAATGGGTGAATATTAGATATATAAAATTGTAACAGCCGTGACTCGCGACCGTATATTATTGGCACGAGCGTGGGTTATTGGAAAATAATTCATGGTTTTAAACCAATCAAAACTAGCGTTGCATAGCAAACATGGTAGAATATATACTAATGCAACCACTATACTAACTAATAGATAGAGCGAGGATAAAATATTAACAAAAATATAGACATGACTATTGAAAAATTACAAACATACAAGGACCATGGGTTCCGGGAGAGTAAACGTCTTCTGCTTCATTGACGACGTCTGTTATAGAAATCCAGGTGAAATCCGGATGAGTTTCCTATCAAACAAGTTAATATTATGTAGGATATGTCCAATGAGATCATGATGCCGAACATCAAAGTTTCCCATGATAACATACTTATATATTTACATTTGCTTCGCATTTCCCCATTTGACACAATGCTAAGAGGCAGCTGCCACCATACGCCTATAACACCCAGTGCCTCAGGCTATAACACCCAGTAGGTCATGTGACTTTAAAAAGGCGGGTTTTTTTTGTGTTGGTTTAGTTTTTTTCAAAGATGACGAAACTGGTAAGACAATATCAATATAAGTATTGAACACCATACATGTTGCTGCCATATCGACTATAACAACATTAAAACCACTGTTCATTGCTTCAATCTATATAGCAAATTTAGATATAACACTTACTGTACATATAAACCCCTCCACACTTACTGTACATATAAACCCCTCCACACTTACTGTACATGTAAACCCTCCACACTTACTGTACATGTAAACCCCTCCACACTTACTGTACATATAAACCCCTCCACACTTACTGTACATATAAACTCCTCCACACTTACTGTACATATAAACCCTCCACACTTACTGTACATATAAACCCCTCCACACTTACTGTACATGTCGACCCCTCCACACTTACTGTACATGTAAACCCCTCCACACTTACTATACATATAAACCCCTCCACACTTACTGTACATATAAACCCCTCCACACTTACTGTATATATAAACCCCTCCACACTTACTGTACATGTCGACCCCTCCACACTTACTGTACATATAAACCCCTCCACACTTACTGTACATATAAACCCCTCCACACTTACTGTACATATAAACCCCTCCACACTTACTGTACATATAAACCCCTCCACACTTACTGTACATGTAAACCCTCCACACTTACTGTACATGTAAACCCCTCCACACTTACTATACATATAAACCCCTCCACACTTACTGTACATATAAACCCCTCCACACTTACTGTACATATAAACCCCTCCACACTTACTGTACATATAAACCCCTCCACACTTACTGTACATATAAACCCTCAACACTTACTGTACATATAAACCCCTCCACACTTACTGTACATATAAACCCCTCCACACTTACTGTACATATAAACCCCTCCACACTTACTGTACATGTCCACCCCTCCACACTTACTGTACATATAAACCCCTCCACACTTACTGTACATATAAACCCCTCCACACTTACTGTACATATAAACCCCTCCACACTTACTGTACATATAAACCCCTCCACACTTACTGTACATATAAACCCCTCCACACTTACTGTACATATAAACCCTCCACACTTACTGTACATATAAACCCCTCCACACTTACTGTACATGTCCACCCCTCCACACTTTCTTTACATGTCGACCCCTCCACACTTACTGTACATATAAACCCCTCCACACTTACTGTACATATAAACCCCTCCACACTTACTGTACATGTAAACCCTCCACACTTACTGTACATGTAAACCCCTCCACACTTACTGTACATATAAACCCCTCCACACTTACTGTACATATAAACTCCTCCACACTTACTGTACATATAAACCCTCCACACTTACTGTACATATAAACCCCTCCACACTTACTGTACATGTCGACCCCTCCACACTTACTGTACATGTAAACCCCTCCACACTTACTATACATATAAACCCCTCCACACTTACTGTACATATAAACCCCTCCACACTTACTGTATATATAAACCCCTCCATACTTACTGTACATGTCGACCCCTCCACACTTACTGTACATATAAACCCCTCCACACTTACTGTACATATAAACCTCTCCACACTTACTGTACATGTAAACCCTCCACACTTACTGTACATATAAACCCCTCCACACTTACTGTACATATAAACCCCTCCACACTTACTGTACATATAAACCCCTCCACACTTACTGTACATGTAAACCCTCCACACTTACTGTACATGTAAACCCCTCCACACTTACTATACATATAAACCCCTCCACACTTACTGTACATATAAACCCCTCCACACTTACTGTACATATAAACCCCTCCACACTTACTGTACATATAAACCCCTCCACACTTACTGTACATATAAACCCTCCACACTTACTGTACATATAAACCCCTCCACACTTACTGTACATATAAACCCCTCCACACTTACTGTACATATAAACCCCTCCACACTTACTGTACATATAAACCCTCCACACTTACTGTACATATAAACCCCTCCACACTTACTGTACATATAAACCCCTCCACACTTAATGTACATATAAACCCCTCCACACTTACTGTACATATAAACCCTCCACACTTACTGTACATATAAACCCCTCCACACTTACTGTACATGTCCACCCCTCCACACTTACTGTACATATAAACCTCTCCACACTTACTGTACATATAAACCCCTCCACACTTACTGTACATATAAACCCCCCCACACTTACTGTACATATAAACCCCTCCACACTTACTGTACATATAAACCCTCCACACTTACTGTACATATAAACCCCTCCACACTTACTGTACATGTCCACCCCTCCACACTTACTGTACATATAAACCCCTCCACACTTACTGTACATATAAACCCCTCCACACTTACTGTACATATAAACCCCTCCACACTTACTGTACATATAAACCCCTCCACACTTACTGTACATATAAACCCCTCCACACTTACTGTACATATAAACCCCTCCACACTTACTGTACATATAAACCCCTCCATACTTACTGTACATATAAACCCCTCCACACTTACTGTACATATAAACCCCTCCACACTTACTGTACATATAAACCCCTCCACACTTACTGTATATATAAACCCCTCCACACTTACTGTACATGTAAATATCTCCCCTTCGCTTACTAACGGTAGTAAACTTGGTTTCAATAACGGAATATGTTATCTATGATCATTTAATAGTTTGTGTAACTCTGCAGGCCACCTTGAAGGGTTGAAATCTTGGTTTTATTATTAAAATCTATTGATTTTGATATGTTATATGGAATGTGATTATTTTCATTTTCTTCGATGGTCTTAGCCCGCCCCTTTCTAATCGATAGAATATGTACAAGTGTACCTGTGCTCGGTAAAACAGCGGGCCTAAAGGGGCGGAGGAAATTAACGAGAGATATCACAAAAAATATTGTAAGTTATATATCATAGCGGTAAAGCAGAGGTTATTAAAGTCACCGAGAACGCGTTATGAAATATCATCAGAATTTTTATGTTCATAGATCTCATATAAGATATCGTTATAGGATACCAACATCAAATGTGGAGGTCATATATCAACCTCAGCTAGGCGTAAAAAACATCGTTTTTTTCCTCCTATCTTCTCCTAGGTGAAATAAGCCGCGAGAAGAGTTTCCTGCTTTATCATCAACGAAGCAAAGAAAATACATTAAAACGTATTCTTTGTAAAAAAAAAAAAAAAACTTAAAAAGGACACATTAACTGACCACAGATGGTGATTAACCCCGCGATCACGTGATCCGACCATAAAAGGTCACTCTATACCCACCGTGGAAGTTCTCAGCAACTTTCTAATTAATTCTAATTGAATATCAGATTTAGGTTTATTTTTTAACGATTTTTTTAGATAAGTATCAGGAACATCTGGCGACATTGGATGTCCCGTGTAACAACTAATATCGTTTGGAAAATTTAGGTTTGTAAGTAACGTAACGGTTCCGTAGTCTATCTGTCAGTCCCTAATTCCTACCATTCCGTGTAGATCCCGCCGTGTTGGGTAAGGGTTAGTATATATCATCATTCTATTGTCATCTTATTAAATATCATCATTCTAATGTCATTTTATTAAATATCATCATTCCATTGTCATCTTATTGAATATCATCATTCTATTGTCATTTTATTAAATATCATCATTCCATTGTCATCTTATTAAATATCATCATTCTATTGTCATTTTATTAAATATCATCATTCCATTGTCATCTTATTGAATATCATCATTCTATTGTCATTTTATTGAATATCATCATTCCATTGTCATTTTATTAAATATCATCATTCTATTGTCATCTAATTAAATATCATCATTCCATTGTCATTTTCTTAAATATCATCATTCTATTGTCATCTTATTGAATATCATCATTCTATTGTCATCTTATTAAATATCATCATTCCATTGTCATCTTATAATATTAAATATCATCATTCTATTGTCATCTTATTAAATATCATCATTCCATTGTCATTTTATTAAATATCATCATTCTATTGTCATTTTATTAAATATCATCATTCTATTGGCATTTTATTAAATATCATCATTCCATTGTCATCTTATAATATTAAATATCATCATTCCATTGTCATTTTATTAAATATCATCATTCTATTGTCATTTTATTAAATATCATCATTCTATTGTCATTTTATTAAATATCATCATTCTATTGGCATTTTATTGAATATCATCATTCTATTGTCATTTTATTGAATATCATCATTCTATTGTCATTTTATTATCTCACTAGTTTCGACTAACAGTGAGTTAATTGTGTTGTACTACCGACATCTATGTCTGTGTCTATATTTTGGGTAGCCTAGTATTTTGTCTTTGAAGTTTTCAATAAGGTAACACGTCCAACAAGTACTAGCTAAAGTCAGTTCCTGTTTTAGTTTGTACCCATTACAGGTGATTGAGTGATTTCACAGCTTTATTACTTTTTCTTGCTAAGTCACTCTCCTCGCGGTTTTGTTAGTTACACTAGACAGACATAAACCCACAGGACATAGAATTATCAAATCCATCTCTCAGAAATAAGTTTTGTTTTGAAGAACGATGTGTCCGAATTTAGGTTCATGTTTAGTAACTGGTTTGGTTTTGAGAAACTTCGTCAGAGGAAGGATTACACATATAAATACTGGATTTGATTTTAAGGATACTTCGTCAGAGTTAGGATTACACATATAAATACTGGATTTGATTTTAAGGACACTTCGTCAGAGTTAGGATTAAACATATATATACTGGATTTGATTTTAAGGACACTTCGTGTGGGGTTCACAAATTGACAAATAGCTAGCGTGTGTCTTGGGACACTGAAGTATACATTTATTGAAGTATATTTACCATTGTATGGCACTACCACTATATAACCCTTACCAATTCAGTTGCGAGTTCACCAGCTTATGAACTGCCAACTGAAATTTGAATTTGAAAATTACAAAAAAAAAATCGCACGACAAATAAAAAATCGCAGATGGTAAATATAAGCATTGAACGGCTTTCAGTTGGCATTCATAGTCAATATGAATGCCAACTGGACAGAGGCAAATTCCATGAAGCGCGCTATGTTCAGTATTGTTATTTGTCAACACTGAATTTCAAAACTCGCTTCGTACTGTTTAATGTCATACAGGCGTTACCGACGTAACCCCCCCTCTCCAAACAATCGACATTTAAAGCCATTGTGGGTAAAGACCGACTTCCAATCTAAACTGTTAGAATGCATATCAGTATGATGTTTTCCGTACTCTTTCTCAGTGACGTTCTAATATAGGTTTTCCGTACTCTCTCTCTCTCTCTCTCTCTCTCTCTCTCTCTCTCTCTCTCTCTCTCTCTCTCTCTCTCTGTGTGACGTTCTAACATAGGTTTTTCGTACTCTCTCTCTCTGTGACGTTCTAACATAGGTTTTCCGTACTCTCTCTCTCTCTGTGACGTTCTAACATAGGTTTTCGTACTTTCCATATCTAATAAACGCTATGTTTGATATTTAATGTTCATCTTTAGAAATAAACAGACACAAAGGTATTTTCCGTGTAATGTGTGACGTCACATTAGATCACATAATTTAATTTTCAAACCTTTGCCGCCGTGTAATTGTTTTAAATCACACGTTTCAGTTCAATTTGCTGGAAATGTGTCATTCATAAAAAAAATAAAAGCAAACTGTCCTTGTTTTAAATTGGTTTGTCATTCCATAATTGTACACATTGGGCGGGCTACCAACATCAAGGGTAATAGTGAGTACTCGTGGTAACAGCGTCGTTGTCAATTAAACGTATCATTTAAATAATAAACTAGCAAATGGATCCTGATTTTATATCTTATAAACTTTACTGTCCAGAATTGTTGGAGTGATCAGGTGAATGACCTTGGGACATTTTCAAGGTCATTTATTTCAATTTATAATACAAGAACGGAATATTCTCAAAATTGTTTATTTTTATCTCATTGATAATCTAGAAGTTTGTGTTTTCAATGTTTGGTCAGTACTGTGAATATCTTGTCAGTACTGTGGATATCCTGTCAGTACTGTGAATATATTGCCAGTATTGTAAATTTTCGCTAAATACTTCAATATCCTATCAAAACTGTCAATAGCTTATCAGTACTGTCAATAGCTTATCAGTACTGTCAATAGCTTATCAGTACTGTCAATAGCTTATCAGTACTGTCAATAGCTTATCAGTACTGTCAATATCCGATCAATACTGTCAATAGCTTATCAGTACTGTCAATATCATGTCAGTACTGTGGATATCTTGTCAGTACTGTGTATATCTTGTCAGTACTGTGGATATCTTGTCAGTACTGTGGATATCTTGTCAGTACTGTGAATATCTTGTCAGTACTGTGAATATCTTGTCAGTACTGTGAATATCTTGTCAGTACTGTGAATATCTTGTCAGTACTGTGAATATCTTGTCAGTACTGTGGATATCTTGTCAGTACTGTCAATATCTTGTCAGTACTGTGGATATCTTGTCAGTACTGTCAATATCTTGTCAGTACTGTCAATATCTTGTCAGTACTGTGAATATCTTGTCAGTACTGTGAATATCTTGTCAGTACTGTGAATATCTTGTCAGTACTGTGAATATCTTGTCAGTACTGTGGATATCTTGTCAGTACTGTGAATATCTTGTCAGTACTGTGGATATCTTGTCAGTACTGTGAATATCTTGTCAGTACTGTGGATATTCTGTCAGTACTGTCAATATCCTGTCAGTACTGTGGATATCTTGTCAGTACTGTGGATATTCTGTCAGTACTGTCAATATCCTGTCAGTACTGTGAATATCCTGTCAGTACTGTGGATATCCTGTCAGTACTGTCAATATCCTGTCAGTACTGTGGATATCTTGTCAGTACTGTGAATATCTTGTCAGTATCTTGTCAGTACTGTGGATATCTTGTCAGTACTGTGGATATCTTGTCAGTACTGTGGATATTTTGTCAGTACTGTGGATATCTTATCAGTACTGTGGATATCTTGTCAGTACTGTGGATATCTGGTCAGTACTGTGTATATCTTGTCAGTACTGTGGATATCTTGTCAGTACTGTCAATATCCTGTCAGTACTGTGGATATCTTGTCAGTACTGTGAATATCCTGTCAGTACTGTGGATATCTTGTCAGTACTGTGGATATCTTGTCAGTACTGTGGATATCTTGTCAGTACTGAGAATATCTTGTCAGTACTGTCAATATCTTGTCAGTACTGTCAATATCCTGTCAGTACTGTGAATATCTTGTCAGTACTGTGGATATCTTGTCAGTACTGTGAATATCCTGTCAGTATTGTAATATTTCGGTAAATACTTCAATATCCTATCAGTAGTGTCAATATATGATCAGTCACGTCATAAGTTGGTCAGTATAGTCAACATCTGGTCAGTTTAGTCTATATCCGGTCAGTATAGTCAACACCTGGTCAGTTTAGTCTATATCCGGTCAGTATAGTCAACACCTGGTCAGTTTAGTCTATATCCGGTCAGTATAGTCAACACCTGGTCAGTTTAGTCTATATCCGGTCAGTATAGTCAACACCTGGTCAGTTTAGTCTATATCCGGTCAGTATAGTCAACACCTGGTCAGTTTAGTCTGTATCCGGTCAGTATAGTCAACACCTGGTCAGTTTAGTCTATATCCGGTCAGTATAGTCAACACCTGGTCAGTTTAGTCTATATCCGGTCAGTATAGTCAACATCTGGTCAGTTTAGTCTATATCCGGTCAGTATAGTCAACATCTGGTCAGTTTAGTCTATATCCGGTCAGTATAGTCAACATCTGGTCAGTTTAGTCTATATCCGGTCAGTATTGTCAATATCTGGTCAGTCCAGTTAATATCCAGTCAGTACTGTTAATATCCAGTCAGTACTGTAGGCGATAATTTCCCGTAACAATTACTGTGTTTAATTGTCAAATGGCTCAAATACCAGTGTCTTACATTATGTATGTCAGTATAGTATCCCGTTTCTCCCATACTTTACAGAGTTATCTCGTAGTTGTTTGGTAAAATATAAATCTCTCTTTACCGGGGTAGGTAAAGTCAGTGAACTCGCACTATACTATGTATATCTATACTCTCAATAACTGGTAAGTACTGTTACCGGTCCTAACAATGGCCGTGTTTTATTGTCAAATGTATCATCACTCAACATATACTTCAGTCGCTGAGGTTTGACATGGTAGTAAAGGTCTCCCTGAAAGTCAACATGTTCCTGTCAATATCCACAAGGATCTCAGTGCTTCCATTTTTTTTCTCTAGAAATCACCATGGCTATTTTGAATGCGGAAGGAACTGTAAATGACACTAAAAAGCAAATATCTTCATGTCCAGTTGCTTTAAGTTTAATAAGTGTTAATGAGGTAGTTAATATTCAAATGTTGGGTAACTTGGTTTAAAAGCATAAGTAGAATAAATATCACAGTTTTCCTGGAGCTAAGGAAATCTTTATTGGGCTAAAAGTACCAGTCAGTACCACGGACACCTTCATCACAGTCTACATTTATTGTATTTGGACCTTCCATAGCGTCCATAGTGTATATAGCGCATTTTCAGACATTTTTTTGTTTGTTTTATGTTGTTGAGTTTTGTTGTTGCTTTTTTTTTGTTTTTTTTTGAGGAGGTGGGGCTAAATAATGAACACAGGGTGTCATTTTTACTGAATTTTAATCTTGCCCTCAAAACCCATGAAAATGTGCTGCATATAAACCAGGGAAGGCCCCAATACCTAGACTACAATACAGTCAATCCGGCGCTCGGAGTGGACTTCATTGAACTCAAGTGTACTTCATTGAGCTCGGTGTGTACTTCATTGAGCTCGGAGTGTACGTCATTGAGCTCGGAGTGTACTTCATTGAGCTCGGAGTGTACATCATTGAGATCGGAGTGTACCTCATTGAGATCGGAGTGTACTTCGTTGAGCTCGGAGTGTACGTCATTGAGGTCGGAGTGTACTTCATTGAGCTCGGAGTGTACTTCATTGATCTCGGAGTGTACTTCATTGAGCTCGGAGTGTACTTCATTGAGCTCGGAGTGTACATCATTGAGATCGGAGTGTACCTCATTGAGATCGGAGTGTACTTCATTGAGCTCGGAGTGTACGTCATTGAAGTCGGAGTGTACTTCATTGAGTTCTGAGTGTACATCATTGGCGCCGGAGTGTACTTCATTGAGTTCGGAGTGTACTTCATTGAGCTCGGAGTGTACCTCATTGAGCTCGGAGTGTACCTCATTGAGCTCGGAGTGTACCTCATTGAGCTCGGAGTGTACTTTATTGAGCTCGGAGTGTACTTCATTGAGCTCGGAGTGTACTTCATTGAGCTCGGAGTGTATGTCATTGAGCTCGGAGTGTACCTCATTGAGCTCGGAGTGTACTTTATTGAGCTCGGAGTGTACTTCATTGAGCTCGGAGTGTACCTCATTGAGCTCGGAGTGTACCTCATTGAGCTCGGAGTGTACCTCATTGAGCTCGGAGTGTTCCTCATTGAGCTCGGAGTGTTCCTCATTGAGCTCGGAGTGTACCTCATTGAGCTCGGAGTGTACCTCATTGAGCTCGGAGTGTTCCTCATTGAGCTCGGAGTGTACCTCATTGAGCTCGGAGTGTTCCTCATTGAGCTCGGAGTGTTCCTCATTGAGCTCGGAGTGTACCTCATTGAGCTCGGAGTGTACCTCATTGAGCTCGGAGTGTACCTCATTGAGCTCGGAGTGTACCTCATTGAGCTCGGAGTGTACCTCATTGAGCTCGGAGTGTACCTCATTGAGCTCGGAGTGTACGTCATTGAGCTCGGAGTGTACCTCATTGAGCTTGGGGTTCAAGTAATCTAATTTAATATAGCACCGCTATCCTATCAATTTACGACGTAAACTGACTCGCAATGTAAAATAAAGTATTAAATCATCAGCGATGATGTTACAGATGAAATCACAGGTATTTACGGGGAATTTTAAACTAAAAGGAAAACTTTGTATTTGGTTTTCTGTGGGAACAGTAATCTACAGTACGACTGTTTTTATTTAAACTCGTATTTTACGGTAATACTTATATCACGTACATATGCTGTCGATGGTTTCTTTATAATGGCCTATTTGATTAGATCCTTGTAATCACTTCCCACCATTTGTTGATGTTAACATACTTCTGTTGTTCCCATGCCATTTCATTGGATTGTGCTGAGGTTGCGAAAAAATATCCTCGCATTAGAATGCGCAGGCTTGCCTGTACTATCAGTTTAACATCAAAGAAGTCTACCCCGTTTGATTTTTTTAGGAACAGAAAGTTCATATTACGATGGCGGGATATAAAATACTACAATTGAAGTCATCGTATCAACGTTGACTTTTCCTGGGATTTTTATTATGGTTTTTTAATTAAAATAGTCCGATAAAAAAAATCATACCTTATAATGACGGTTGGCTCTTACACTATTGTCTGCGTTCTGCTTTTAAAATGTGTTACCTATGTCATGACGTCATATGTTAGTGATAGCTAAAAACATATGCTCCTTCATTTAGACATGATTTTCATAAATATGAATACTGTATGAGAGGATAGTGATGAAAGGGAGGTAACTCGATCAAAAATTTGACGACTTTTATTGTACATGATAATCTAAAACTAAACGAATGGAATTAATTCTATTCTGACGACAAACTCTGAAACAAAAAAAATCATTTTATGTTATAATATACTGTTGCTTGTTAATGTGAATGTCTTATTTATTTTCCTGACGGGTCTGTGTACATTTCTAGGGACCAGAATGCATTTTTTCATCCTACAACTTCCACTAGCTTCTGATAAATCGTAAAATATTACTGTATTTACTTCGACATTCATGGCGTATTTTCAACCAATCCCGACATCACACGCAACCTTTTCTTACGGTATGACCAAGATTTTGAAAATTGTTTTTAAACGACCTAATCAGGTTCAGTCAAAAAGGAAAAAAAAAGTTTGAAGTAAAGAACTAGACTCTGTCATTTTGTGACGCCGGCGGAGTTAAGCTGTTGATACCAGTATATTATATCTGTGACGCCGGCGGAGTTCAGCTGTTGATTCCAGTATATTATATTTGTGACGCCGGCGGAGTTAAGCTGTTGATACCAGTATATTATATCTGTGACGCCGGCGGAGTTAAGCTGTTGATACCAGTATATTATATTTGTGACGCCGGCGGAGTTAAGCTGTTGATACCAGTATATTATATCTGTGACGCCGGCGGAGTTAAGCTGTTGATACCAGTATATTATATCTGTGACGCCGGCGGAGTTAAGCTGTTGATACCAGTATATTATATCTGTGACGCCGGCGGAGTTAAGCTGTTGATACCAGTATATTATATTTGTGACGCCGGCGGCTGTTGATACCAGTATATTATATTTGTGACGCCGGCGGAGTTAAGCTGTTGATACCAGTATATTATATTTGTGACGCCGGCGGAGTTAAGCTGTTGATACCAGCTATATTATATTTGTGACGCCGGCGGAGTTAAGCTGTTGATACCAGCTATATTATATTTGTGACGCCGGCGGAGTTAAACTGTTGATACCAGTATATTATATTTGTGACGCCGGCGGAGTTAAGCTGTTGATACCAGTATATTATATTTGTGACTATTTGTTTCTTCCATACTTCACGTGATCTCGTATTTGTTAGGAAGAGATACAATTCTCTCTTAACCTGGGTAGGTAACGTCAGATAACACGCATTATGACGTCATATACCACGTCATCATTTCTATATACTTTACTTGCTTTTGACAAAGTTCCGTTCTCTACTTTTAATTTGTGTTTTAACACTGCTAACGTCATTTTCTTTGTTTTACAGAGTCACCATGGCGACAGTACGCTGGTTGTCATGGTTACTAATGATATGCGCTACGTGTCGACAGGTGATTTGTGTGGAGGGTAAGTACAGTGTCCATCACTATAATAAAAAAATGATGATTTTATAAATAACATGAATTGATTTAATCTGAACGCGCTGATCCGCGTGACACCTTTCGGTGTGGAAGTTTATTAGGAGAAATATACATGTAATGTTCAATTCAAATGTCATGGAGCGTAAGATGTCTAAAAAAATATGTCTTGTGAAATTTGACATGCTACTTAATAAAGAAATGATTTGATATCTAATTTGACATTTCATGCTGACTTCTGCAAACTCAACATAATTTAGGTACAATTACATGTCTTCCACAGTGAGATATTGATACATTGTATACTCAATATAAACAGGGCTAATGTACATACCTGTCCACATGTTTTGTTTGATGTTATATGTCTATTTGATGTTAAAACTCGTCAATGTTTCCGTGTAGAGATATCAGCGTTCTGTCTGTATACGTATTACATGTCTAAACCATACATTGACCCCATTATCACCAGGGCCTAGGTGTTCAACAGGTGGTTAGAGTAAATCTCATTTTCTCTTTTACTTAAAATCATGTGCATGCCTTAAAACAAGGCAGTTGGAAGAGACTGAAGAATGATATAAAGTTTCGTGAAATTTTGTCATGTTAGTTTTATCAGAAATCATCCTATCAGGACTTCAAAACTGTTGTTAAATTGCGATCACCCTAATCAACTGTTGGACAACTTAGAACAGGCAGCTCTCCAAAACAGGATGTTACGTCAGTAAAACAATATCATGTTGTCATTGATACATGAAATTACGACATCTTATGTGCTAATATGTTTGAAGTGTTTGACGCTTGTGCGATCCTGTCCTTACTGGTTTGTCGAGTTTGACGTTTGCGTCCTGTCCTAACTGGTGGGTTTAGTCTCACGCTTTCGTCATGTCCTAAATGGTTGGTCGAGTCAGACGCTTGCGTCCTGTCCTATCTGGTTGGTCGAGTCGGACGCTTGCGTCCTGTACTAACTGGTTGGTCGAGTCGGACGCTTGCGTCCTGTCTTAAATGGTTTGGGAAGTCTGACGTTTGTGTCATATCCTAACTGGTTGGTTGAGTCTGACGCTTGCGTCCTGTCGTAACTGGTTGGTCGAGTCTGACGCTTGCGTCCTGTCCTAACTGGTTGGGGAAGTCTGACGCTTGCGTCCAGTCCTATCTGGTTGGTCGACTCTGACGTTTGCGTCCTGTCCTAACTTGAGTCGATTGTGACGCTTGCGTCCTGTCCTATCTGGTTGGTCGAGTCTGACGCTTGCGTCATGTCCTAACTGATTGGTCGAGCCTGACGCTTGCGTCCTGTCCTATCTGATTGGTCGAGTCAGACGCTTGCGTCCTGTCCTATCTAGTTGGTCGAGTCAGACGCTTGCGTCCTGTCCTATCTAGTTGGTCGAGTCAGACGCTTGAGTCCTCTCCTAACTGGTTGGTCGAGCCTGACGCTTGTTTCATGTCCTATCTGGTTGGTCGAGTCAGATGCTTGCGTCCTGTCCTATCTAGTTGGTCGAGTCAGACGTTTGCGTCATGTCCTAACTTGAGTCGAGTCTGACGCTTGCAACCTGTCCTAACTGGTTGGTCGAGTCTGACGTTTGTGTCCTGTCCTATCTAGTTGGTCGAGTCAGACGCTTGCGTCCTGTCCTAACTGGTTGGTCGAGTCAGACGCTTGCGTCCTGTCCTAACTGGTTGGTCGAGTCTGACGCGTGCGTCCTCTCCTAACTGGTTGGTCGAGCCTGACGCTTGTTTCATGTCCTATCTGGTTGGTCGAGTCAGACGCTTGCGTCCTGTCCTATCTATTTGGTCGAGTCTGACGTTTGCGTCATGTCCTAACTTGAGTCGAGTCTGACGCTTGCAACCTGTCCTAACTGGTTGGTCGAATCTGACGTTTGCGTCCTGTCCTAACTGGTTGGACGAGTCAGACGCTTGCGTCCTGTCCTAACTGGTTGGACGAGTCAGACGCTTGCGTGCTGTTCTAACTGGTTGGTCGAGTCAGACGCTTGCGTCCTGTCCTATCTAGTTGGTCGAGTTTGACGCTTGTTTCCTGTCCTAACTGGTTGGTCGAGTCTGACGCTTTCGTCATGTCCTAAATGGTTGGTCGAGTCAGACGCTTGCGTCCTGTCCTAACTGGTTGGTCGAGTCTGCCGCTTGCGTCCTGTCCTAACTGGTTGGTCGAGTCTGACGCTTGCGTCCTGTCCTAACTGGTTGGGGAAGTCTGACGCTTGCGTCCTGTCCTATCTGGTTGGTCGAGTCTGACGTTTGCGTCCTGTCCTAACTTGAGTCGATTGTGACGCTTGCGTCCTGTCCTATCTGGTTGGTCGAGTCTGACGCTTGCGTCCTGTCCTAACTGATTGGAGAAGTATGGCGCTTGCGTCCTCTCCTAGCTGGTTGGTCGAGCCTGACGCTTGCGTCATGTCCTATCTGGTTGGTCGAGTCAGACGCTTGCCTCCTGTCCTATCTAGTTGGTCGAGTCAGACGCTTGCGTCCTGTCCTATCTAGTTGGTCGAGTCAGACGCTTGAGTCCTGTCCTAACTGGTTGGTCGATTCTGACGCTTGCGTCCTCTCCTAACTGGTTGGTCGAGCCTGACGCTTGTTTCATGTCCTATCTGGTTTGTCGAGTCAGTGTTTGACGCTTGTGCGATCCTGTCCTTACTGGTTTGTCGAGTTTGACGCTTGCGTCCTGTCCTAACTGGTTGGTCGAGTCGGACGCTTGCGTCCTGTACTAACTGGTTGGTCGAGTCAGACGCTTGCGTCATGTCCTATCTGGTTGGTCGAGTCGGACGCTTGCGTCCTGTACTAACTGGTTGGTCGACTCAGACGCTTGCGTCATGTCCTAACTTGAGTCGATTGTGAAGCTTGCGTCCTGTCCTAACGGGTTGGTCGAGTCAGACGCTTGCGTCCTGTCCTAACTGGTTGGTCGAGTCTGACGCTTGTCGTCATGTCCTAAATGGTTGGTCGAGTCAGACGCTTGCGTCCTGTCCTAACTGGTTGGTCGAGTCTGCCGCTTGCGTCCTGTCCTAACTGGTTGGTCGAGTCTGACGCTTGCGTCCTGTCCTAACTGGTTGGGGAAGTCTGACGCTTGCGTCCTGTCCTATCTGGTTGGTCGAGTCTGACGTTTGCGTCCTGTCCTAACTTGAGTCGATTGTGACTCTTGCGTCCTTTCCTATCTGGTTGGTCGAGTGTGACGCTTGCGTCCTGTCCTAACTGATCGGAGAAGTATGGCGCTTGCGTCCTCTCCTAGCTGGTTGGTCGAGCCTGACGCTTGCGTCATGTCTTATCTGGTTGGTCGAGTCAGACGCTTGCCTCCTGTCCTATCTAGTTGGTCGAGTCAGACGCTTGCGTCCTGTCCTATCTAGTTGGTCGAGTCAGACGCTTGAGTCCTGTCCTAACTGGTTGGTCGAATCTGACGTTTGCGTCTTGTCCTAACTGGTTGGTCGAGTCAAATGCTTGCGTCCTGTCCTAACTGGTTGGCCGAGTCAGACGCTTGCGTCCTGTCCTAACTGGTTGGCCGAGTCAGACGCTTGCGTCCTGTCCTAACTGGTTGGCCGAGTCAGACGCTTGCGTCCTGTACTAACTGGTTGGTCGAGTCTGACGCTTGTTTCCTGTCCTAACTAGTTGGTCGATTAATCAAGTCAGATTGACGAACTTATCCATTTTGATACAGATGTAACCAATATAACATTGCAAAAAAATTTTTTATGCAAAATCAGCACGTGCAGATAATAGCATTTTTAACTTTATTAACATGCATGTACTGTGAGAGAGATTTAACTACCTGATAACTTGGCAGAATTATTCGGATACTGACGAACATCTTATGTTATTTATTTGATTTTATAAGTCCAATTTTACTATAATTACACTAACGTCTACCCTTAACATACTGCAATTTTGAAACTGACCTCTGACCTTGACATTAAGGCAGTATTAGCAATACGTTACCATGGTTAACTCACTGGGGGATGCTATCCAATCGATTTATTGAAATCTTTCATAATTTCATCTTTAAACAAGTTAACAAAGAATCATCAAAAAAAAAAAAAAAAAAAAAGTTATTTTTTAAAAGTTGCAAAAAACACTCGCTAAAGCTCGTGTCTTTTGTAACTTTTAAAAAATAACTTACGAGTGTGAAATAAATTCCATATCCAACAACCACTCGTTGTGTACCCTCTATTTATACACCAGAATCTATTAATTGTCGACCTGAGAAGTGCGCCTTTGTATCGAGGCGTTTGATTGGGTGGCTTTTTACACGGTGATTTCTATTCTATGTTTTCATTGGTTGATAACCCCTAACGAGTTATTTATTCAACGATGGATTGTGTTTTAATCTTTATGTTTGGTGTTCGATCGCGTGATTAAGGTGTATACAGCTGTTTCCGTGTTTCAGAACCTGCATGTTGTTTTGTTAAGACATCATCAGTGTCCCTTAGATATATGTTAACAGTCATCAAACTTTCATATATTTGTTTGCATCCTAACACCCTTCATGTGTAAATGTTTGTTAATAAAGCGATTAATACGATAACTATTGTAGTTATTTTACTTACTATATGCATGTATGTGTCCCACAGCTTAGCACACGCCCAGCTCAATGATCATTGTGTTTTATACATAGGTAGATGTATACTTGAGTGACCCCGTCCGAATCCCCCTCTATCCTCCACTAGATAAGCCCAGTGCCCATGGTCCCTACCACACACTTTCCTCCAGTAGATAAGCCCAGTGTCCATGGTTCCTTCCACACACTTTCCTTTTCCCGTGTCAGAATTTGTTTGCCAACAACACGCCGCTTTAACAACTTACTGCCTATCCAAGCATTGAAATATGAAAATGCCGCATTGCACTTCCTAGCAGTGAATAGTATACCTGACATCGGCATGGCGACATCTAGCGGTAATCAATGTACTTGGCATTCGCATGGCGACATCTATCGGCAACAGTGTATTTGACATTCGCATGGCGACATCTATCGGCAAACAGTGTATTTGGTCTCGGCATGGCGACATCTATCGACAAAGAAGCATATTTGGCCTCGGCATGGCGACAACTAGCTTCAAAGAATGCAACTCAGCATGCCTGCTCACCAGACGGCGAGACCGGAAGTACAACTCTGCGCGCAAAATCGAATGTTAAGCTTCGTCTCTGCAACGAATGCGCGGAATGGACACACCAACACCCTCATCTCTGACATAGCCCTGCGCTTACAGCACACAGCCGGATCCTACACTCGCTAATGCATGGTTTGCCAAGTTTGTCCTTAGCATTACAAGACACGGTAGCCTGACCAATATTGGTTTTAAACAAAAAGAGCCCATCGTAGTGTGGTTAGATACTAATCCAGAAAGACATTCTTGATTTCAGTGGACCTTTCACAGCCTTTGGATTTGGTGTTTTTGGTTGATTCATCGGAGACCATAACGGGATCAAACTTTAATAAAATTCTACAATTTATGGCTGAAGTTGTCGAAGATGCTTCGGTTGATTCCGGCGCAGTTCGTGTTGCCGTGGTAACGTTTGGTGATACTACTGTGATACGTTTCGGCCTTGATGAAGTCAGTAATAAAGAGGAGCTTTTAGAATTTGTTCAGGAAACGACATTAGATACCGGAAATACATTTATAGCAGATGCACTACTTGCAGTGCGGACTAAGGTATTTAATACGGACGGTGATAGGCCGGAAGCTCGAAATGTTTTATTAGTAATCACAGACGGAGTGTTCGACCTGGAATCTTCAAGAACAATGATAGAAGCGGAAACTAGTAAACAACAGGGAATTGATATCTACGCCATAGGAATAGGACTGTTTGATGTGAGACAACTGGATAGGCTGGTATCTAAACCACTGGAAAATCATAGATTCCTCATAGAAAATTTCGGATACCTACAGGAGGCCAAGAGTTTCGTATTTATTGATGAGGGTATGTCATAGTATAAAAAAGTTCAGACACTCCATTGTACCGTTGTATAGTTGTAGGAATGATTCAAGTGATAGCGAGGATAGCATTAGTGATCGTCGTTATGACAAACAATATGTGCATTTTAACCAATTAAAACCACTTTTATCCTTCTCATGCCAAATCATTCAAAATCTGTTTTGAATGCTTTACTGCGAGTTATGTCCATATCCTATTTGCTTTTTACACAATATGTGTCATTTTCACAGAATTCACCTGTTGTGTGTCTACTCGTATATTAACTAGCCAAATGTCGGTTTCTGTGTTGTTTTGTGTCAGTATCGCAATTGGCTCCTCACAAGTACTTACGTTCGTCACATACATTTCTGTGGAGGTGAAATGTGATGTATTCTAGTCAAATAACAACATTATTCTAGTAAACAATACTCACAGATAAACATGTCCTACAAACAAGTTCCTGATACCTTATTTAATTGTACATGTTATATTTTTCCTTCTAAAAGGGGATGAATTTCTAGACCCGTTTGGAGAACTTGACGGATTCGACCCGGATGATTTTGATGACCTCGGCACGTTTGAAGGTAGGCCTTTTAAGTCCCGCGCTTTGAACCATCCTGCTGCATTTTGTTGGTTCGCGGTTGTCGTTTCTGCGTTTTGACCGGAAATCACGTGATAGTTATACCACAGTTGGATAGGCGTGCTTGCTGCAAACCTTTTGTAAAAATAAGATTTCTCAGCATCTGGCCATAAAAAAACATTCATAATTCGTATATATCTGTTCAGTTCTCTTTGTTTCATGTCATAGATACTGTGTTCCTTAAACCCATTTGTGTATAATTACAGAAATGTCAAAGGAAGACAACTGCAAACTCAACTGTGATTCTTGTATATTGTAGAATCATGTCGGTTTTGCAATAACAGATATGAAGTCTAACAAATTTAAAAACCATATGTCACTCGATGATACGACGCAGTATTCCACAACGTGACAAACACATTAACACCAACATTTCTATTACGTTCGCTATATCGCGAACTTGACTTGACTTTCATAAAACTACACATCACTTTATCACAGACTTTTACAAATTAATATAAAGCTTGGTATTCACTAGGAAATAATCTTTGTTGATGTTCTTTGAAAAAAAAAGAAAAAAAAAAAGAAAAAAAAAAAAAAACCCAAACAAACAAACAAACAAACAAAAAAATAGAGCAATGACTCCAGAATTGGCCAGATTTGAGAAACTAGACATTTATGAAAAATCTAGATCATGCAAAGATTAATTAAAATTCATGTTTACTTTCAATACCTGATAAAGATATTGCAAAACAAAACTCATAGTTTCCCAAGTATCAACTGGTTCTTGTAGTTACTTTTGCTACTTCCGGTCAGGGAAGCGGTGCCTGGCGGACAGTAACGAAACTAAGGACGATAACCAGTGTACTTATTACGTGTAACAATCACGTGATTTCCGTCAACAGACACAGACGAGTTCTAGTTATGCCAGTGATATATTTACTACTGACACCAAGGTTTTGGTATATACAGAATGGTGTTTTGTCTTTAAAGAATTTGATCAAAATATGAATCTTTGAATATTTGAATAAACTCTTTAGATACCTTGATATGACTTGATGTTTCACTCGCTAACCTGTGTTTTAAACACTATATTGCTTGTGTAGAATGCCTGTTATGGACTTTACTGTATCAAGCTCTTAAAACACTGACATTAATATATTGTTTTGAGTGAAGTAACACCATGTTAATTGATTGTGTTTGGTGTACACCCGGTGTAGTAACAAGGTTACTTGATTGTGTTTGGTGTACACCCGTTGTAGTAACACCATGTTACTTGATTGTGTTTGGTGTACACCCAGTGTAGTAACACCGTGTTACTTGATTGTGTTTGGTGTACACCCAGTGTAGTAACACCATGTTACTTGATTGTGTTTGGTGTACACCCGGTGTAGTAACAAGGTTACTTGATTGTGTTTGGTGTACACCCGGTGTAGTAACACCATGTTACTTGATTGTGTTTGGTGTACACCCGGTGTAGTAACACCATGTTACTTGATTGTGTTTGGTGTACACCCAGTGTAGTAACACCATGTTACTTGATTGTGTTTGGTGTACACCCAGTGTAGTAACAAGGTTACTTGATTGTGTTTGGTGTACACCCGGTGTAGTAACACCATGTTACTTGATTGTGTTTGGTGTACACCCAGTGTAGTAACACCATGTTACTTGATTGTGTTTGGTGTACACCCGGTGTAGTAACAAGGTTACTTGATTGTGTTTGGTGTACACCCAGTGTAGTAACAAGGTTACTTGATTGTGTTTGGTGTACACCCGGTGTAGTAACACCATGTTACTTGATTGTGTTTGGTGTACACCCAGTGTAGTAACAAGGTTACTTGATTGTGTTTGGTGTACACCAGGTGTAGTAACATCATGTTACTTGATTGTCTTTGGTGTACACCCGGTGTAGTAACACCATGTTACTTGATTGTGTTTGGTGTACACCCAGTGTAGTAACACCAGGTTACTTGATTGTGTTTGGTGTACACCCAGTTTAGTAACACCATGTTACTTGTTTGTGTTTGGTGTACACCCAGTGTAGTAACACCTTGTTACTTGATTGTCTTTGGTGTACACCCGGTGTAGTAACACCATGTTACTTGATTGTGTTTGGTGTACACCCGGTGTAGTAACACCATGTTACTTGTTTGTGTTTGGTGTACACCCAGTGTAGTAACACCATGTTACTTGATTGTGTTTGGTGGACACCCAGTGTAGTAACACCATGTTACTTGATTGTGTTTGGTGTACACCCAGTGTAGTAACACCTTGTTACTTGATTGTGTTTGGTGTATGTCCATTTTTCTTTACGATGTAGCGAATCAAGTCCATCCATGGTCATACTGAATCGCCCAATCACGTGACCTAGCTCTAGAAATCACTCTCGTTTGGTCTTTTACCACATTATCGCGTTGTCAGTTGGAACTGCTTCTACACAACGTCAATATGGCGACAAAAGTACAGTTGAGTGTAAGCTAACCTTTACACCCTAGTGCACTCCTAGTTCACTACGTTTAAACTAGTAGTGCACTACATTTAAGCTACAGGTAAACTAGTAGTGCACTACGTCCAATCAGGTGTGACCATATATCCCCTATACAGGTAATGGACAGTGCCACTGGACACCTGTGTTAGATACAATACAATTTATTTGATGATAGTGTCACGTATATTATATAAACCTGTACTTGTTTACTTGTTAGATACCTCTAGTTGTTACATATACAAACCTGCCTTATATCTGTCATTCTAACTTTACTAGGTATATTTAAATGTTGATAAAATTTTATCTCAAAGTAAAATTGGCTGCGGTTCTTATATGATATATTGCACAAGAGGAATTATAACTCTATCAATTAGATTTGTAGTCTGTTTTTTTTTAATTATTTATTTTAAAGATACCATTATAGTGTAAAATAAAGGTTTATCATCCTGATTTCAAAATTGTGATGCTTTTCATTTTATTTTTTTTAGATGCAATTAATTTACATTTTATATTAATGATTAATCCTACCTTAGATCTTGATGACTGTTTGTAGATTGTTTTTCTCAAGTACACTGTATATGTACATATTTTGATATTTATTATTTCATCAGACAAAAATATTTTAAAATTCAATGTATTGTTACTTCACTAATATCTGTTAATTCAACCATGAAATCATTTCATAGTACATAATCAAGAATCAGAAGTTTCGTATATTCTCATTTATCTTCTGTACGAGACATATGGTATCCACACAACAAGTTATGTACATGTACCTGTATGTATAATTGTTACTCTCAGGACATTCCTGTTGTCATGGCCACCTGGGCCCCAGGGCCCAAACCCCACCTCACCACCACCCTTATGGACCTCCATAACACCTTACCTATGTATATGTAACAGATGAGGTCAGTCTTAACTTTCAACTTTCTTTATTCAATCTCTTTACAAAAGTTCAATGTATAGAGAAACATATTTACAACATTCAACAAAACCAATGTATAAGGAGGACAAATTATAAAACTTTTTTAAACAGAACTTTGATAAATTTACATAAATTTCTTAATGTGTTGATATTTGTAGAGTTCATTAGCTGTGAACATTTTATAATATTTGGTATCGTATAATAGTATTTATTATATAATTTTTATTCCAAAGTAAAAAATGGGCATTTTAATAGATAATGAAATTCATCACCGATGTCATTGGTATCACAATAAGGACACATTCTATTTTGATAATTTACATTATTCCATCTACCAGTTTCCACAATGAGTTTATGATTGCTCCCCAAGTTTGCCCGTATATGTATTTCATAACAAAAATGACATTATTTGTTCCCTCGGGTCATTATCCCAATATAGGTCTCTGATTTGGTGTTACCTGTAACTGATACATGTACCTGGAACCAGATCCAATATGGTAGATCTTCAAAGTATTAGATACCTGTACACGGCTACATGTACAGAAATTTCAACTAGTTCAGCAAAGGAAGATGGAAGGTGTATTACATGTAACAGATACCTTTTATAAACTTAAAATTTTGAAATGTAGAACTGTTATGATCACTTAATTACCAGTACATTCAAAGAATCTCTTTATTTACATGTTAAATCAATGCTTAATTAATTTCTTTATGTGTTCAGGTTTTTGACTTTAAGCATTGGATGTATACACATAGAATGTACAACATATATTATGGGCTGATTAGGTTTTAATACGCATAATATCAAATCAAAAATGAAATTATGAATATGCTGCTTAATCTAATCTGAAATTAAACTACAATATAAATTAAATGTATCAAATTGAAAATGTTCAAGTAACGATAATTGTTTTCAAATGTTTTATTATATACTTTCATGTGATGAAAACAAAATTACTGGAATTAAAAATGTGAAATATATAACTGATTAATCAATACAAAATATAAAGTACCAAAAGATAAATGAAAATTGGCTTGAACAATTTAACTTAGTTAAAGGATTTATAAAGTAAATCTGTCTGAACTTAGTTACAGTGTACAATTAACAAGAATAAAAAAGGTTGAAATATAACATCAAACTTAACTTCAAAAACCTTTTTAATAACTCTTTAAATATAATTGCTAGATAGCCTTATATATACAGTACAGGTAAAATCACAGGTAGCCTTGGGTACTGCCCATTACCTGTATGGGGGTTTTGCTGTTCATCACCTCTTAGGGTGTAGTGCACTACTAGTTTACCTGTAGTTTAAATGTAGTGCACTACTAGTTTACCTGTAGTTAAAATGTAGTGCACTACTAGTTTAAACGTAGTGCACTAGGGTGTAAAGGTTAGCTTACACTCAACTGTACAACAGTGCTGTAAATATCACGTCACAAACTTACACAGACGTCACAAACTTACACTTTGACGTCACAAACTTACACTTTGATGTCACAGACTTACACTTAGACGTCACAAACTTACACTTTGACGTCACAAACGTACACGTAACAAACTTACACTTAGACGTCACAAACTTACTCTTAGACGTCACAAACTTACACTTAGACGTCACAAAGTCACACTTAGACGTCACAAACTTACACGTCACAAACTTAAACTTAGACGTCATAAACTTACACTTTGACGTCACAAACTTACACGTAACAAACATACACTTAGACGTCACAAACTTACTCTTAAACGTCACAAACTTACACTTAGACGTCACAAAGTCACACTTAGACGTCACAAACTTACACGTCACAAACTTACACTTAGACGTCACAAACTTACACTTAGACGTCACAAACTTACACTTAGACGACACAAACTTACACTTAGAAGTCACAAGCTTACACTTAGACGTCAAAAACTTACACTTAGACGTCACAAACTTACACTTTGACGTCACAATCTTACACTTAGACGTCACAAACTTACACTTAGACGTCACAAACCTACACTTAGACGTCACAAACGTACACTTAGACGTCACAAACTTACACTTAGACGTCACAAACTTACACTTAGACGTCACAAACTTACACGTAACAAACTTACACTTAGACGTCACAAGCTTACACTTAGACGTCACAAACTTACACTTAGACGTCACAAACTGACACTTAGACGTCACAAACTTACACTTAGACGTCACAAATTTATACTTAGACGATAATGAAGCATCTATATAATATTGATATTTTCAGTCTACAAAAATGTCCACGATCAGGCGTAGATAATTGTGGGAACACATGTCGTATTAAAAATCAATATCGACATGAGAGTGAGGGAATGACACCTGCCGAGAAAGAAATGGTAAAATTTTCCCAGAATCCAACGCGGTTTCCATCATAACACATCTGAAGTACCTCGACGCCATTACAAAATTCTTGGAAACCGTATTTTCACATTGTGATAAAATCAAGATATACTCTGTTTATTATTCACTATTTCATGCAGGTAGGCTTCATATTATTGTTTATGTAGAGAGGAAATGGTAGGGATATTAATGACACGATGTGTGAATATGCATATGTAATCGTGGTTTTACCTGTCGGGTTGTGTGGTAACACTGATCGTGAATGAAATGGTACAGGAGCCATTTATTGGTGGTAAAATCGGTCAGATTTGGAAAAGTACATGTAAACGTATAGGTGGTAACACTTGTCGAAATAGGAATAGTCCAGGAGTTATACATATTTTTTAACACCGATTTTGATAAGAATAGTCCGAAAGTTTTACATATATGTGGTAACACCGATCGGGAAATAGATAGTCCGAATAATGTCTATATCTGTGATAACACCGGTTTGGATAAGAATAGTCCAAAAGTCGTATACATTTGTGGAGAAACCGGTCGGAATAGGAATGGTATTGTAGGTTATATATCTGTGGTGACACCGGTCGGGATAGGTATGGTATTGTAGGTTATATATCTGTGGTGACAACGGTCAGGATAGGAATGGTATTGAAGGTTACATATTTGTGGTGACACCGGTCGGGATAGGAATGGTATTGTAGGTTATATATCTGTGGTGACACCGGTCAGGATAGGTGTTGACACCGGTCGGGATAGGAATGGTATTGTAGGTTATATATTTGTGGTGACACCGGTCGGAATAGGAATGGTATTGTAGATTATATATCTGTGGTGACACCGGTCGGAATAGGAATGATATTGTAGGTTATATATTTGTGATGACACCGGTCGGGATAGGAATGGTATTGTAGGTTATATATTTGTGGTAACACCGGTCAGGATAGGAATGGTATATGTAATGTAAACTTTATTTTTTCACAACAATTGTGAAACAAGTTATATTAATTGGTATTAATCACGCTTGTTGGCCGGGATGGAAGCGCTCGAGGGTCGTACTGTGGGAGGAAACCGGAATACCCGGGGAAAACCCACGTGGTCGGACAGGTGACCTCATACCTTTTCACGTCCGAACGGGGAATCGAACCTCGGCCGCCTAGGTGAAAGGCAAGTGTGTTACCACTGTGCCACCCGACCACCCAAGGCGGTATTGTAGGTTATGACTGTTACAGTAGATGCGTTTGTATGTGATATCCTGAGAACTCTGTTCTGTGTTTGCAGCCTGTTGTCCTGTATGGTGGTTTTAGTTACATTATTAGCACTAGGTTTTCCTTTCTTTGTAGGTTGCGGAAATAAGCCTATGGACATCGTGTTGCTAGTTGACACGTCGGATGCATACGAAATGAACAATGAGACTTATCTAACAATTAGAGACTTTCTCATCAAATTCGTCAAATTCGCTAATGTGAGTTACGAGGTAACTCGGATATCTCTGGTGACTTATAGCACAAGCCCAACAGTCCATTTCCGACTGGGGGAGATCAATACGGCCCAAGGAGTTCAGGACGCTATCCGGTCCGCACGATTTTCTCCAGGAGAGAGGAACTTAGCCGACGCCCTTGACGCCTTGAGAAGGAGGGTATTTTTTGAGTATTACGGAGATAGACCCCAGGTTCCAGATATGGTCATTCTAATAACGACGGGGAGGTCTAACAGACGCGTGACACAGAGCTTTCAGTACGCCCAGGCCCTCAAGGACATTGGCGTGAACGTCATTGGCATCACGTGGAGCGAGGGTGGAAAACAAGAGTTATCGTCCGTGGTTTCCGAGCCGGCGTATGCTAATTTATTCAGCCTCGACTCCATTAGTGAACTCCACATAATGACAGAACTGGTCGTAGCACAAGTTTGTGAAAGTGAGTCCACACCCTCGTTAAGTATATACTTTATTATAATTAGCGCAGAGCGATATAAAATGATTCCTTTACAGGGTGTTACTATAACTTAGTGTTACTAGTTACGGGGTGTTACTTTAACGTAGTGTTACTAGTTACAGGATGTTACTATAACGTTGTATTACTAGTTACAGGGTGTTACTATAACGTAGCGTTACTAGTTACAGGGTGTTACTATAACGTAGTGTTACTAGTTACAGGGTGTTACTATAACGTAGTGTTACTAGTTACAGGGTGTTACTATAACGTAGTGTTACTAGTTACAGGGTGTTACTATAACGTAGTGTTACTAGTTACAGGGTGTTACTATAACGTAGTGTTACTAGTTACAGGATGTTACTATAACGTAGTGTTACTAGCTACGTGGTGCTACTATAACGTATTGGTACTAGTTACAGGGTGTTACTATAACGTAGTGTTACTAGTTACAGGGTGTTACTATAACGTAGTGTTACTAGTTACAGGGTGTTACTATAACGTAGTGTTACTAGTTACGGGGTGTTACTATAACGTAGTGTTAATAGTTACAGGGTGTTACTATAACGTAGTGTTACTTGTTACAGAGTGTTACTATAACGTAGTGTTACTAGTTACGGGGTGTTACTATAACGTAGTGTTACTAGTTACAGGGTGTTACTATAAAGTAGTGTTACTAGTTACGGGATGTTACTATAACGTAGTGTGACCAGTTACAGGGTGTTACTATAACGTATTGTTACTTGTTACGGGGTGTTACTATAACGTAGTGTTACTAGTTACAGGGTGTTACTATCACGTAGTGTTACTAGTTACGGGGTGTTACTATAACGTTTTAATTGTTACAGGGTGTTACTATAACGTAGTGTGATTAGTTACAGGGTGTTACTATAACGTAGTGTTAATAGTTACAGGGTGTTACTATAACGTAGTGTGATTAGTTACAGGTTGTTACTATAACGTAGTGTTACTAGTTACAGGGTGTTACTATAACGTAGTGTTACTAGTTAAAGCTATCGCTCTACGGAAATGCATTTCACTCTTATTGCTGCAAGTCTCTTGCTAAAATTTGTTTCCTGTCTCGGTTATTTTGCCAGTCATTATACACTCTATGTTAACACGGTAACCCTATCTCTGTTTCCTTGAATGATTAAACCTTAGGGATAGTACATACGTTTCTCTTTCATTCTGCTCTCTGTTAATATTGTTTGCATTTCCATCAACTGATTCTTTCTCTTTTGCTTTGGATGATGTAATAATTCAGCCTGGAATGAATTAAATCATTAAATATGAATTTTCTATTGTCTAACTCCGATTAACGACAGAATCGTAGTGACTCTTAGCATTTGTTTTGATTATGTTAGCATATCTCGAATGCGCATGCTCTGTGAACTTTGACATGTCACGGGGTTATTTTTCCAGGTTCGGATGCAGCATATCTTACACCCGTGGAAGGTTAGTCGACGAGACGGGTTGAAAGCGAGGCTTTATTCACTCATGAATATTCATATTTTGCATGATATTCACTGATACCTAATATGCGCACTGCGTCCTTTGTTTTAATGATGTTTACATATTTATCTACCTCATGTTTATGCACAGAATATATATATATTTATATACATACCAATTATTATTTATCCAGTATTACATTGTTAAAACGATTTGGAAAGCATCGTGTGAATATTAAGGATATCTTTTCGAAGTTTGAGATCCATATACACATGTATGTTTTGTGTTTTCATTTTCATACGTAATGCTAAAACAGTTATGTCTACTACATTTATCCAGTATTGTCTTGATGGAGGGCACACACTTTAATCAGGTTCTACAAAACAATAACGTCGTTCACTGTTTACGGTTCTAGCTCTCACATGATGCTCAACAGATACGTTTGCACTGCTGTATATTCTTTACACAGCACATGGTATTTATAGCACTCCCTTATATATACGACGAACCAAATGCATTTTATTCACAGTATCCATGTGTGTAACCTTCGGCCGAGTTGCTGAATACTGACAACAAAACATTATTAAATATGTATAGAAATGAAATATTTTATAAGATGACTAAATGAGATTGTTGTTTATTTGATTTGATGTCAAAGTCTTTTACATAAAATAGAAAACAAACAGGTAAGTTTGACTGATTTTACAAAACAACTCGGCCTAATGGTGCATATTATGTGTGTTTTTCAACATTTTGTGTTCGTTTTGCGTCTATTTATCAATGTATATTTATCTATTTATAGCACATGTATCGTACATTTTCATGCAGCTGTACTTTATCTGTTTCAATAGAAATCATACATCACTACAGTCGAAAATGGCTTTTTATTTGTGCCGAACCGGAAGAAAATGTATAAATAATGTTCCATGTGGAATTCTCAGCATATAGTACTTAAACAATATATTACAAATATAGTACTTACATAAGATACATAATATAGTACTTTAATATGATACATAATATAGTACTTTAATATGATACATAATATAGTACTTTAATATTATACATAATATAGTACTTAAAGCATGATACAATAGGTCAAGGATAATGGGTAAGGAGTTCGGGGGTGGGGGGGGGGGGGGGGGTATTTTTTTCTGTCAGCTGTTGTTGACAGACAATGGGAGTAAGTATTTAGATATCCAATCAACCGGGTCATGTAAACACTCTCTAGATATCTAAGTAACTAACAATTTCTTGTCAACTTCTGCTACATATGTAACAACTGAGTTGATTTGGAAAATTAAACCAATTTGAAATATTGCATACAGAACTTGGGCGTAGCAGAAATAGAATATCCGTGGAAGGTCAACAGGGCGTCCACATGATTTAAACGACGTATATAATATATCAGAGAATAGGAAAGAGGTTTTGTGATAGAAATGATAATGACAAAAAATAAATTAGTAAATAATGAAAAAGTAAAAAAACAAAAAGGAAATGTAAGATTTATCTTTTGTAATAAAATAACAGTTTGTTTGCTGTTACGATTAATGCGCTGCTATTTATGCCAATATATTATGTGGAGACACATTCTCAAGCTATTAGATATACCTTTATATTGTTTACGCTGATCTGTATTTA
This sequence comes from Pecten maximus, assembly GCF_902652985.1. Taxonomy (NCBI): domain Eukaryota; kingdom Metazoa; phylum Mollusca; class Bivalvia; order Pectinida; family Pectinidae; genus Pecten; species Pecten maximus. The sequence continues at coordinate 32,226,042 of NC_047033.1, forward strand.
TACAGCTGTGCTTTCATATCGATGTGCTCACTTAGCCTTAGACTGTTGTGCAGTCGTGTTCTAAAGTCCTTTTATTGATTGAAATTAATCATAAAGCAAATATTTCTAAAATAAAAATATGGGGTTTATACTACAATTATACCTTACTACACGTATTATTCATAATTAGTTAGAAATGAAAATATGTATAAAGACTTTTAATAAAAAGCCGAAAAAGATAAATAGCACAGATTCGTAATCAGAAGAAAGTGTAATTTTTCAATAAAAAACCCCCAAAAACACCAATGTTAATATTATTACGATGCCATATACTCTTGCTATGACAATGGAAGTCAAATGCAGGTTAAGTCACCAGCTGAGAAAAGAACCATCAGCCACACATAGAACGGTCCTTACATACTTGTGGTGGCATAACATTCGATACATGGTATACATATATAGATGTCGTCTGATTGACGTAGTGAAATACTCTCTATATACTCGTTTTTGTTACTTGTAGTGTATAAAAAAACTGTTGTCTTTAAGTGTGATTTACCATGAACACACCAGTTTTCGTCTGTTAGTCTCACCCTACACGTTTGAAAAGTCTTTAAGCACAGCAATGTTCCAGTAACTGTCTGGTCGTCTCCTCCGTACCACATTGAGGATTTGTTCAGCACTGCCATAGTCCACCATCTTGTTGATCCCTCTGTTAGATTGTCCTCTACAAGTGAATATAGACGTGTTAATATAAGCATATCGTCCCCTGTATTATACAGTATATAAGTGTGTCTACATCTGTGTATTGAACCCAGATATTGTATTCGTACATATTAGAAATTCAACTATCTGTTTGTAGTCTAATGCATTAGTTAGTCAGTGTTAATGTCTCCTAGCTAAAGTCTCCTAGCTAAAGTCTCTGAGCGAATGTCTCCTAGCTAAAGTCTCCGAGCTAATGTCTCCTAGCTAAAGTCTCCGAGCTAAAGTCTCCGAGCTAATGTCTCCTAGCTAATGTCTCCTAGCTAAAGTCTCCGAGCTAATGTCTCCTAGCTAAAGTCTCCTAGCTAAAGTCTCCGAGCTAAAGTCTCCTAGCTAATGTCTCCTAGCTAAAGTCTCCGAGCTAAAGTCTCCTAGCTAAAGTCTCCTAGCTAATGTCTCCGAGCTAATGTCTCCGAGCTAAAGTCTCCTAGCTAAAGTCTCCTAGCTAATGTCTCCTAGCTAAAGTCTCCGAGCTAAAGTCTCCTAGCTAATGTCTCCTAGCTAAAGTCTCCGAGCTAAAGTCTCCAAGCTAATGTCTCCTAGCTAATGTCTCCTAGCTAATGTCGCCGAGCTAAAGTCTCCTAGCTAATGTCTCCTAGCTAAAGTCTCCGAGCTAATGTCTCCTAGCTAATGTCTCCTAGCTAAAGTCTCCGAGCTAATGTCTCCTAGCTAATGTCTCCTAGCTAAAGTCTCCTAGCTAAAGTCTCCGAGCTAAAGTCTCCTAGCTAATGTCTCCTAGCTAAAGTCTCCGAGCTAATGTCTCCGAGCTAAAGTCTCCTAGCTAATGTCTCCGAGCTAATGTCTCCGCGCTAAAGTCTCCTAGCTAATGTCTCCTAGCTAAAGTCTCTGAGCTAATGTCTCCTAGCTAATGTCTCTTAGCTAATGTCTCCTAGCTAAAGTCTCCTAGCTAATGTCTCCTAGCTAATGTCTCCGAGCTAAAGTCTCCGAGCTAATGTCTCCTAGCTAAAGTCTCCGAGCTAATGTCTCCTAGGTAAAGTCTCCGAGCTAAAGTCTCCTAGCTAAAGTCTCCTAGCTTAAGTCTCCGAGCTAAAGTCTCCGAGCTAAAGTCTCCGAGCTAAAGTCTCCTAGCTTATGTCTCCTAGCTAAAGTCTCCGAGCTAATGTCTCCTAGCTAATGTCTCCTAGCTAAAGTCTCCGAGCTAATGTCTCCTAGCTAAAGTCTCCGAGCTAATGTCTCCTAGCTAAAGTCTCCTAGCTAATGTCTCCTAGCTAAAGTCTCCTAGCTAAAGTCTCCGAGCTAAAGTCTCCTAGCTAAAGTCTCCTAGCTAAAGTCTCCGAGCTAAAGTCTCCGAGCTAAAGTCTCCTAGCTAAAGTCTCCGAGCGAATGTCTCCGATCTAAAGTCTCCTAGCTAAAGTCTCCTAGCTGAAGTCTCCGAGCTAAAGTCTCCCAGCTCAAGTCTCCGAGCTAATGTCTCCTAGTTAAAGTCTCCGACAAATGTCGCCGAGCTAAATCTCCGAGCTAGTGTCTCCGAGCTAATGTCTCCTAGCTAAAGTCTCCGAGCTAAAGTCTCCTAGCTAAAGTCTCCTAGCTAAAGTCTCCGAGCTAATGTCTCCGAGCTAAAGTCTCCGAGCTAAAGTCTCCTAGCTAATGTCTCCGAGCTAAAGTCTCCTAGCTAATGTCTCCGAGCTAAAGTCTCCTAGCTAATGTCTCTTAGCTAAAGTCTCCGAGCTAATGTCTCCTAGCTAAAGTCTCCGAGCTAAAGTCTCCTAGCTAAAGTCTCCGAGCTAAAGTCTCCGAGCTAATGTCTCCTAGCTAAAGTCTCCTAGCTAAAGTCTCCGAGCTAATGTCTCCTAGCTAAAGTCTCTGAGCGAATGTCTCCTAGCTAAAGTCTCCGAGCTAATGTCTCCGAGCTAAAGTCTCCTAGCTAATGTCTCCTAGCTAAAGTCTCCGAGCTAATGTCTCCGAGCTAAAGTCTCCGAGCTAATGTCTCCTAGCTAAAGTCTCCGAGCTAATGTCTCCTAGCTAAAGTCTCCGAGCGAACGTCTCCGAGCTAAAGTCTCCTTGCTAAAGTCTCCGAGCTAATGTCTAAGAGCTAATGTCTCCGAGCGAATGTCTCCTAGCTAAAGTCTCCGAGCTAATGTCTCCTAGCTAAAGTCTCCTAGCTAAAGTCTCCGAGCTAATGTCTCCTAGCTAAAGTCTCCGAGCTAATGTCTAAGAGATAACGTCTCAGAGCTTATTTCCTTTTAATCAATCAAAATATAATTGCTACATTTCCAATATAACATAATCATGCTGCAATTTATTTACCGTTTAATGCCATTCATCCTTTGATTAACTAGATTAAAATTAATGCCGCCTCCTTAGGAAGCAATGTTGGATTTGTGTAAATCAGTAAGATTTATGAAGTTATATACTTTCTTTTGAACCCTTTTCCAGTTCTGTAACCAGAGAAGACGAAGTAAATGATAACAAATATCACATCAACACAACTCTGAACTGTTTAAACATAGAATTTCCAAGAGGTTTCACTTGACTGTGTTTTGTTTTATTTTATAATTATTTTCAGGAATATGTACACAGAAATGTTATATATTTCTTCTTTGATAAACAGGTAATGTAAGTGATCAATCCGCGATAAATTATGTTTATATATACGATATATACGATATATATACAAAGTATATAAGTAATATATATATATGTTATATATACAAATATAAACGTTATATAGCATAGTAACACAAATGACGAAGGAACGTTATATATACGTTATACATTGTATACACAAATAGTTATGTTATATATACAAATATATACGTTATATAGCATAGTAACACAAATGACGAAGGAACGTTATATATACGTTATACATTGTATATACAAATAGTTCTGTTATATATACAGATATATACAATATATATGTACATATTTATATGTGTTTATTCCATAAAGGGATTTGTAGCTTACTTAAACATTCGCTTTGTAATGTTTAAATCTTATGGATATACTATTTATTTTACTTAACAGATGATTTTATTCAGATGCATTTACACATGTGTAATATAACTGTCTGAAATGTGAATCAGATCAGAACTTTACTACACATTTTATCTGTGTATCGCTAGATTTTATTATGATCGAGATTGTACTAAATATTTATCAATGCCAATATTTCAATATTTTTTGTGACGAAGCTTGCGTACTGTTAATAAAAAATATGTATATATATCAATACTTATGAAGTTTTCTTCCCAATCTTACTTGTATAGGTAGTGATGACGTCGACCTTGTGTTCCTGGCCCACTTCTCCAACCAACTTACATCCGCTAACTTCGCCAAGATCACGTCCTTTATGGCCGAACTAATTGAAGGAGCGGATGTTGATTTGGACTCCGTCAGGGTTGGTGCCGCCATCTACCAAGCGGAAGGTACAGTACTTTTTAAACTAGATGCTTTCAGGGGCGACAAGTCCGGACTTATTGAAGCCATACGAGGTATCAAGCTTAGCTACAGATCTTCTGATACCAATTTGGCTGCTGGTTTAAATCTCGTCCGCACTGAGATGTTTGATGTAAACAAAGGTGACAGAGAGAATGTGCCGAATGGCCTCATCATCATCACAGACGCCAATTCCGACTCTCAATACTATCCCGAACTAGAATATGCGTCCGCCCTGGTCAAGGATGCTGGGGTGACGGTGTTTGGTATTGGTATCGACTTGCGCAATACTGATGAGATGAATATGGTATCGACGAGTCCGCAAATGAGCTACGTCCTGGGGAATGTTGATCAGCTTCCAAGCATGGTCCAGGAAATGCGACAGAAACTGCCTTCACGTGAGTTCCCATGTAATGTGTAAGGAACGATATTCTTTAGGTTTGGCTTGATGGTAACAGATGTATGCTCACATATTCATTTGGTAAATATTGCCAAATAACGTACATTACTGACAGCTGTAATTTGATTGTCCAGTTTTAAAAGTAAGATCATCGATGGATACTTAGAAATACTGAAATACGTCTTACTCTATAGCATTTCTGATAGCTATCATTGATTGTCCAGTTTTATAAACAAGATAGTCGAGCAACTCTTATATATACTGAAATGTGCCTAGCTCTAAAATATTTCTGATATCTATCATTGATTGTCCAGTTTTATAAACAAGATAGTCGAGCAATACGTAGATATACTGAAAAGTGCTTAGCTCTAAAATATTTATAACTATCATTGATTGTCCAGTTTTATAAACAAGATAGTCGAGCAACTCTTATATATACTGAAACCTGTCTAGCTCTAAAATATTTCTGACATCTATCACTGATGAGCGAGTTTTATAGATGGAATAATCGAGGAATACTTAGATATACTGAAATGATTCGAGTTTAAATTGGAGCTTTCATAAGTAAACATTAGGTGTAAGATGTATACTGTTATAGTTACACTTGAGGAGTCATTCGTTGTACTTGCTTTCTAAATAGCACACATGAAATATAAATGTAAGTTGTCGTCATTCTACTGCCAGAAAAATCGAACAATTCAACATACATAATAGGATTAACGTCCTTAACATTGAGTCTACAAGTTTAATTGGTTATAGACAAATATAAATATTCTACAAGTTTAATTGGTTATAGACAAATATAAATATTCTACAAGTTTAATTGGTTATAGACAAATATAAATATTCTTCAAGTTTAATTGGTTATAGACAAATATGAATATTCTACAAGTTTAATTGGTTATAGACAAATATAAATATTCTACAAGTTTAATTGGTAATAGACAAATATGAATATTCTACAAGTTTAATTGGTTATAGACAAATATAAATATTCTACAAGTTTAATTGGTAATAGACAAATATAAATATTCTTCAAGTTTAATTGGTTTTAGACGGATACAAATGTTCTACAAGCGGCATAAGTTATAACAACATGATAATCAGGTTTAGATTCAGGTTGGACTTACAGTTTTGTTTTTCATTTCAGTGACATTCGTATTACCAGAGGAAATTGATACTTTACCGCCTACGACGGCAGCTACTCCAGAACCAACTACAGGTAGTGATGCTGTAACCATAGTTATGCTTTAATCATTATCATAACCACCAACAATTTAATCCATCCAAACCACACACCAAAATTATATAAATGCGGTGTTCATTTCAATAGACTATTTTTCTGTTCTCCGGCCTATTGGCTCTTAAATTATCACATCGACCATTTCCGTAACATTTTCGGTGGATGTTTAGGTAAAACTTCATACACGTCACACCAATAATGTGTTTCTGAGTAAATGTTATGATTATCAATACTAGTGAACTTGACTGATACTTATCTATTTTTTATAATCATATCTATATATTATTTCACTACAGAACGAACGACGCCCGAGCCTACCACCAGGCTACAGAGTGAGTAATACCTAACACGGCTCGCTTGTTTGTTGCCATATCTTGTTCGCACTGTTTACGTGTGGTATACGAGACTATAAATGACACTCGTTCATGAATATATAATACCCGCGGTATAATATCAAAATCTACTATAATATAACACACCCGCGGTATAATATCAAAATCTACTATAATATAACATACCCGCGGTATACTACCCTGTATATTAAATCTACTATAATATAACATACCCGCGGTATACTACAGTGTATATTAAATCTACTATAATATAACATACCCGCGGTATACTACCCTGTATATTAAATCTACTATAATATAACATACCCGCGGTATACTACAGTGTATATTAAATCTACTATAATATAACATACCCGCGGTATACAACCCGGTATATTAAATCTACTATAATATAACATACCCGCGGTATACTACCCTGTATATTAAATCTACTATAATATAACATACCCGCGGTATACTACCCTGTATATTAAATCTACTATAATATAACATACCCGCGGTATACTACAGTGTATATTAAATCTACTATAATATAACATACCCGCGGTATACTACAGTGTATATTAAATCTACTATAATATAACATACCCGCGGTATACTACAGTGTATATTAAATCTACTATAATATAACATACCCGCGGTATACTACCCTGTATATTAAATCTACTATAATATAACATACCCGCGGTATACTACCCTGTATATTAAATCTACTATAATATAACATACCCGCGGTATACTACCCGGTATATTAAATCTACTATAATATAACATACCCGCGGTATACTACCCGGTATATTAAATCTACTATAATATAACATACCCGCGGTATACTACCCTGTATATTAAATCTACTATAATATAACATACCCGCGGTATACTACCCTGTATATTAAATCTACTATAATATAACATACCCGCGGTATACTACAGTGTATATTAAATCTACTATAATATAACATACCCGCGGTATACTACCCTGTATATTAAATCTACTATAATATAACATACCCGCGGTATACTACAGTGTATATTAAATCTACTATAATATAACATACCCGCGGTATACTACCCTGTATATTAAATCTACTATAATATAACATACCCGCGGTATACTACCCGGTATATTAAATCTACTATAATATAACATACCCGCGGTATACTACCCGGTATATTAAATCTACTATAATATAACATACCCGCGGTATACTACCCTGTATATTAAATCTACTATAATATAACATACCCGCGGTATACTACAGTGTATATTAAATCTACTATAATATAACATACCCGCGGTATACTACCCTGTATATTAAATCTACTATAATATAACATACCCGCGGTATACTACAGTGTATATTAAATCTACTATAATATAACATACCCGCGGTATACTACCCTGTATATTAAATCTACTATAATATAACATACCCGCGGTATACTACCCGGTATATTAAATCTACTATAATATAACATACCCGCGGTATACTACCCTGTATATTAAATCTACTATAATATAACATACCCGCGGTATACTACCCTGTATATTAAATCTACTATAATATAACATACCCGCGGTATACTACAGTGTATATTAAATCTACTATAATATAACATACCCGCGGTATACTACCCTGTATATTAAATCTACTATAATATAACATACCCGCGGTATACTACCCGGTATATTAAATCTACTATAATATAACATACCCGCGGTATACTACCCGGTATATTAAATCTACTATAATATAACATACCCGCGGTATACTACAGTGTATATTAAATCTACTATAATATAACATACCCGCGGTATACTACCCTATATATTAAATCTACTATAATATAACATACCCGCGGTATACTACCCGGTATATTAAATCTACTATAATATAACATACCCGCGGTATATTACCCTGTATATTAAATCTACTATAATATAACATACCCGCGGTATACTACCCGGTATATTAAATCTACTATAATATAACATACCCGCGGTATACTACCCGGTATATTAAATCTACTATAATATAACATACCCGTGGTATACTACAGTGTATATTAAATCTACTATAATATAACATACCCGCGGTATACTACCCTGTATATTAAATCTACTATAATATAACATACCCGCGGTATACTACCCGGTATATTAAATCTACTATAATATAACATACCCGCGGTATACTACCCGGTATATTAAATCTACTATAATATAACATACCCGCGGTATACTACCCGGTATATTAAATCTACTATAATATAACATACCCGTGGTATACTACAGTGTATATTAAATCTACTATAATATAACATACCCGCGGTATATTACACTGTATATTAAATCTACTATAATATAACATACCCGCGGTATACTACCCTGTATATTAAATCTACTATAATATAACATACCCGCGGTATACTACCCTGTATATTAAATCTACTATAATATAACATACCCGCGGTATACTACAGTGTATATTAAATCTACTATAATATAACATACCCGCGGTATACTACCCTGTATATTAAATCTACTATAATATAACATACCCGCGGTATACTACCCTGTATATTAAATCTACTATAATATAACATACCCGCGGTATACTACCCTGTATATTAAATCTACTATAATATAACATACCCGCGGTATACTACCCTGTATATTAAATCTACTATAATATAACATACCCGCGGTATATTAAATCTACTATACTATAACATACCCGCGGTATACTACAGTTTATATTAAATCTACTATAATATAACATACCCGCGGTATACTACCCTGTATATTAAATCTACTATAATATAACATACCCGCGGTATACTACCCTGTATATTAAATCTACTATAATATAACATACCCGCGGTATATTACCCTGTATATTAAATCTACTATAATATAACATACCCGCGGTATACTACCCTGTATATTAAATCTACTATAATATAACATACCCGCGGTATATTAAATCTACTATACTATAACATACCCGCGGTATACTACCCTGTATATTAAATCTACTATAATATAACATACCCGCGGTATATTAAATCTACTATACTATAACATACCCGCGGTATACTACCCTGTATATTAAATCTACTATAATATAACATACCCGCGGTATACTACCCTGTATATTAAATCTACTATAATATAACATACCCGCGGTATACTACCCTGTATATTAAATCTACTATAATATAACATACCCGCGGTATACTACCCTGTATATTAAATCTACTATAATATAACATACCCGCGGTATACTACCCTGTATATTAAATCTACTATAATATAACATACCCGCGGTATACTACCCTGTATATTAAATCTACTATAATATAACATACCCGCGATATACTACCCTGTATATTAAATCTACTATAATATAACATACCCGCGGTATACTACCCTGTATATTAAATCTACTATAATATAACCTACCCGCGGTATACTACCCGGTATATTAAATCTACTATAATATAACATACCCGCGGTATACTACCCTGTATATTAAATCTACTATAATATAACATACCCGCGGTATACTACAGTGTATATTAAATCTAGTATAATATAACATACCCACGGTATACTACCCTGTATATTAAATCTACTATAATATAACATACCCACGGTATACTACCCTGTATATTAAATCTACTATAATATAACATACCCGCGGTATATTACCTCTATATTAAATCTACTATAATATAACATACCCGCGGTATACTACCCTGTATATTAAATCTACTATAATATAACATACCCGCGGTATACTACCCTGTATATTAAATCTACTATAATATAACATACCCGCGGTATATTACCCTGTATATTAAATCTACTATAATATAACATACCCGCGGTATACTACCCTGTATATTAAATCTACTATAATATAACATACCCGCGGTATATTACCCTGTATATTAAATCTACTATAATATAACATACCCGCGGGATACTACCCTGTATATTAAATCTACTATAATATAACATACCCGCGGTATACCACCCGGTATATTAAATCTACTATACTGATAACAAACCCGCGGTATACTACCCTGTAGATTAATATCTACTTTTCATATATATTAACTTCATGTAAATGACAGTCATACGTTTCACACATGATATTGATGCACTTCACCAATTATTTAACACAAGAACATAGAACTTTTCATTATGCAGCTCATTTCACACATTCCACACATTCCATGGTATATGTGGTTTCAGTATTAATGCACGCTAACTCTGTCTTTCGCACTTTTTCTGTGACATGACTGTTTGCATTGTGTCTTTTGAGTGTATCAGTTACTACTGGCGTTCATGTCATCTTTAATGTCATTTGCGTTCCAGTATGATGTCATTTTGTGTTGTTAGTTGTTAGTGTTTGACGTCATTTATGGTATGATTCTGTATTTGTCTGAAGTTCTCACTAACAAAGCACATTTCTATATTTAGTACCAACAGCGGTAACTCAGTTATTAAAGATAATAATATAAAGTATCATATACATTATTATTTAAATAACGTCAATCAAACATTGATATCACTTTTTTTTTGTTTATTTGTAAAGAAATTATTTTTTAATCGTCAAGAATCAATGAACAGAAATCAACATTGCTGTATACACATTGATTAAACTTAGTATTTGATCTCAAATCTAAAAAAGCTATGGTGTTCCAAGGAAAACATATTAGACATATTTATATAAACTCATAACAAATTAGAAAGTTGGACGTCATGATCAATGAATATAGTTTAAAGTTCAAATTAAAGCTTATTTTATCGCTTTTTAAACGTTATTGCTTTTCAAAATATTTTGTTTTGAGTGGCTTCATTGCAAAGCAATTTTCTGTTCCAAATCACGTCGCTTTTCTAATTCATCGTTTACATGTTGCCTTTTTGTCCGAAATGAATGCAATGTTCTGTTCTTAGTTATCTATCTTTTGTTATCTACTGTTAATTACTGTTAATTAATATTAATTACTTTAAAGGTTATAATCAATATTCCTATTGACTGGTGTTTTTCTTGAAGTGAAGAGTTTTCAAGGACGGCTATTAAATTTCTAATCCACGCACCTTGTTCCGGACGCACCCTCTCTTAATAAATTGATATGTTATCTTTCAACTGTATCTGTAATATATATATTTCTGGAATGATAACTCATCATTTCCGTCTCAAATGCACAACAGTTCAACAATTTGCATGATTAAATCAAAGATAATAAACAACGTTTTGGAACGCTTGCTAGTGTTATTGTGTTTTCAACACTGAAATTTCCATTTGCATTAAAAGGCAGAAGGAAGTCCATGGTTAAGGTGAAGGAAGTCCGGTGTTAAGGTGAAGGAAGTCCGGGGTTAAGGTGAAGGAAGTCCGGGGTTAAGGTGAAGGAAGTCCGGGGTTAAGGTGAAGGAAGTCCGGGGTTAAGGTGAAGGAAGTCCGGGGTTAAGGTGAAGGAAGTCCGGGGTTAAGGTGAAGGAAGTCCGGGGTTAAGGTGAAGGAAGTCCAGGGTTAAGGTAAAGGAAGTCCGGGGTTAAGGTGAAGGATATCCGGGGTTAAGGTGAAGGAAGTCCAGGGTTAAGGTGAAGGAAGTCCGGGGTTAAGGTGAAGGAAGTCCGGAGTTAAGGTGAAGGAAGTCCGGGGTTAAGGTGAAGGAAGTCCGGAGTTAAGGTGAAGGAAGTCCGGGGTTAAGGTGAAGGAAGTTCGGGGTTAAGATGAAGGAAGTCCGGGGTTAAGATGAAGGAAGTCCGGGGTAAAGGTGAAGGAAGTCCAGGGTTAAGGTGAAGGAAGTCCAGGGTTAAGGTAAAGGAAGTCCAGGGTTAAGGTGAAGGAAGTCCGGGGTTAAGGTGAAGGAAGTCCAGGGTTAAGGTGAAGGAAGTCCGGGGTTAAGGTGAAGGAAGTCCGGGGTTAAGGTGAAGGAAGTCCGGGGTTAAGGTAAAGGAAGTCCGGGGTTAAGGTGAAGGAAGTCCGGGGTTAAGGTGAAGGAAGTCCGGGGTTAAGGTGAAGGAAGTCCGGGGTTAAGGTGAAGGAAGTCCGGGGTTAAGGTGAAGGAAGTCCGGGGTTAAGGTAAAGGAAGTCTGGGGTAAAGGTGAAGGAAGTCCAGGGTTAAGGTGAAGGAAGTCCGGGGTTAAGGTGAAGGATATCCGGGGTTAAGGTGAAGGAAGTCCGGGGTTAAGGTGAAGGAAGTCCGGGGTTAAGGTGAAGGAAGTCCGGGGTGAAGGAAGTCCGGGTTAAGGTGAAGGAAGTCCGGGGTTAAGGTGAAGGAAGTCCGGGGTTAAGGTGAAGGAAGTCCGGGGTTAAGGTGAAGGAAGTCCAGGGTAAAGGTGAAGGAAGTCCGGAGTTAAAGTGAAGGAAGTCCGGGGTTAAGGTGAAGGAAGTCCGGAGTTAAGGTGAAGGAAGTCCGGGGTTAAGGTGAAGGAAGTTCGGGGTTAAGATGAAGGAAGTCTGGGGTTAAGATGAAGGAAGTCCGGGGTAAAGGTGAAGGAAGTCCAGGGTTAAGGTGAAGGAAGTTCGGGGTTAAGATGAAGGAAGTCTGGGGTTAAGATGAAGGAAGTCCGGGGTTAAGGTAAAGGAAGTCCAGGGTTAAGGTGAAGGAAGTCCGGGGTTAAGGTGAAGGAAGTCCAGGGTTAAGGTGAAGGAAGTCCGGGGTTAAGGTGAAGGAAGTCCGGGGTTAAGGTGAAGGAAGTCCGGGGTTAAGGTAAAGGAAGTCCGGGGTTAAGGTGAAGGAAGTCCGGGGTTAAGGTGAAGGAAGTCCGGGGTTAAGGTGAAGTAAGTCCGGGGTTAAGGTGAAGGAAGTCCGGGGTTAAGGTGAAGGAAGTCCGGGGTTAAGGTAAAGGAAGTCTGGGGTAAAGGTGAAGGAAGTCCAGGGTTAAGGTGAAGGAAGTCCGGGGTTAAGGTGAAGGATATCCGGGGTTAAGGTGAAGGATGTCCGGGGTTAAGGTGAAGAAAGTCCGGGGTTAAGGTGAAGGAAGTCCGGGGTTAAGGTGAAGGAAGTCCGGGGTTAAGGTGAAGGAAGTCCCCGGTTAAGGTAAAGGAAATCCAGGGTTAAGGTGAAGGAAGTCAAGGGTTAAGGTGAAGGAAGTCCGGGGTTAAGGTGAGGGAAGTCCAGGGTTAAGGTGAAGGAAGTCCGGGGTTAAGGTGAAGGAAGTCCGTGGTTAAGGTGAGGGAAGTCCAGGGTAAAGGTGAGGGAAGTCCAGGGTTAAGGTGAAGGAAGTCCGGGGTTAAGGTGAGGGAAGTCCAGGGTTAAGGTGAAGGAAGTCCGGGGTTAAGGTGAGGGAAGTCCAGGGTTAAGGTGAAGGAAGTCCGGGGTTAAGGTGAAGGAAGTTCGGGGTTAAGATGAAGGAAGTCTGGGGTAAAGGTGAAGGAAGTCCGGAGTTAAGGTAAAGGAAGTCCGGGGTTAAGGTGAAGGAAGTCTGGGGTTAAGATGAAGGAAGTCCGGGGTAAAGGTGAAGGAAGTCCAGGGTTAAGGTGAAGGAAGTCCAGGGTTAAGGTAAAGGAAGTCCGGGGTTAAGGTGAAGGAAGTCCGGGGTTAAGGTGAAGGAAGTCCAGGGTTAAGGTGAAGGAAGTCCGGGGTTAAGGTGAAGGAAGTCCGGGGTTAAGGTAAAGGAAGTCTGGGGTAAAGGTGAAGGAAGTCCAGGGTTAAGGTGAAGGAAGTCCGGGGTTAAGGTGAAGGATATCCGGGGTTAAGGTGAAGGAAGTCCGGGGTTAAGGTGAAGAAAGTCCGGGGTTAAGGTGAAGGAAGTCCGGGGTTAAGGTGAAGGAAGTCCGGGGTTAAGGTGAAGGAAGTCCGGGGTTAAGGTGAAGGAAGTCCGGGGTTAAGGTGAAGGAAGTCCGGGGTTAAGGTGAAGGAAGTCCCCGGTTAAGGTAAAGGAAATCCAGGGTTAAGGTGAAGGAAGTCAAGGGTTAAGGTGAAGGAAGTCCGGGGTTAAGGTGAGGGAAGTCCAGGGTTAAGGTGAAGGAAGTCCGGGGTTAAGGTGAAGGAAGTCCGTGGTTAAGGTGAGGGAAGTCCAGGGTTAAGGTGAGGGAAGTCCAGGGTTAAGGTGAAGGAAGTCCGGGGTTAAGGTGAGGGAAGTCCAGGGTTAAGGTGAAGGAAGTCCGGGGTTAAGGTGAGGGAAGTCCAGGGTTAAGGTGAAGGAAGTCCGGGGTTAAGGTGAAGGAAGTCCGGGGTTAAGGTGAGGGAAGTCCAGGGTTAAGGTGAGGGAAGTCCAGGGTTAAGGTGAGGGAAGTCCAGGGTTAAGGTGAAGGAAGTCCGGGGTTAAGGTGAGGGAAGTCAAGGGTTAAGGTGAAGGAAGTCCGGGGTTAAGGTGAGGGAAGTCCAGGGTTAAGGTGAAGGAAGTCCGGGGTTAAGGTGAAGGAAGTCCGGGGTTAAGGTGAAGGAAGTCTGGGGTTAAGGTGAAGGATATCCGGGGTTAAGGTGAAGGAAGTCCGGGGTTAAGATGAAGGAAGTCCGGGGTTAAGGTGAAGGAAGTCTGGGGTTAAGGTGAAGGATATCCGGGGTTAAGGTGAAGGAAGTCCGGGGTTAAGGTGAGGGAAGTCCAGGGTTAAGGTGAAGGAAGTCCGGGGTTAAGGTGAAGGAAGTCCGGGGTTAAGGTGAAGGAAGTCTGGGGTTAAGGTGAAGGATATCCGGGGTTAAGGTGAAGGAAGTCCGGGGTTAAGGTGAAGGATATCTAGGGTGAAGGTGAAGGAAGGCTAGGGTGAAGCCGCATGTAAAGTTATAAATACAAATTTGGCGAGTCGCTAGAATGGCCTCTGATAGAGGTTAAGCTTTGAATAGAAACTTGACTTGTCGCTGGTGTGGGCCCTGCTACAGAAAAAAACAATAAATGGAAATTGACGAGTCGCTGGTATGGGTTCTGCTACATGTAAATTACGTCCAGAAGCCATGCTAATTATGTTTCAATTTTATCATTTTGTCTCTACACTAAAACGTCATTATGATAGATGGGTTTAGATAACCGAAACTTATTTGGAAATATATCAAAATTTATCTTAAAGTGCTGATAGAAATATTACAATATATCGGTACCTCTGTGAAAGAATTTTCAAATTTCTCCGACTCGGTGTGACGTGTTTGCCAATGTGTTACGTCATCGCTTTATTCCGAGACGCCTTCGTTTCCCGAGTGACCTGAAAACTTCCTTCTGTCTTGTCGATTGTACTATATAACGTTCTTTTCCACCTATTAACATCCACCAATCATAGCAGAGTCCTGTTCTGTTATGGGGAATGTTTTGCATCAGAGCATGGATCTCTCTAGCCATAGACACGCCCATCACCCTAAGGCACGCCTACCATCTTTGAGTGACCTTTCGACAGTCGCGCGGTATAGGTAAGACATCCAAATAGATCCACACGTTTCTGCTTTGTGTGGACAGTGCTTCAGCGTTCAACGTTTTGCTTACGTTTGAGGACTATTATATTACATCTTGTCATTTTTCCAAGATCTAATTAAATTAGCATCAATATATACAAATAATATGTAAGTTCATAATTTAATTCATTTATTACAAATCTGCATAAATAGTCGAATCTGCGGATATTTTATATTAAAGTTAGCAGTTTTAAGTAGATTTTATCAATAATGTTTTGTTCTATTTACAGGTAGTCGAGAGGCAGATATCGCAGTTCTTTTCCACGTGGGACATAAAACAAAGCTGAGAGATTTGAACAAAAAGCTGAAAATATATCTTTCAAACTTATTTGCGAAAGCAAAAATTAGCCCAGATATGCTTCGCGTGGCACTGGTCAATTACGGTACAACGGCCAACGTGCTGTTTGATTTTAATGCACATAGCAGAAAACCCCAGGTTCGAAGCGCAATCAAAACCACCATCAAAGGTAACTTACGGAAAAGTCGAGCAAATTTAGGCGAAGCTTTAAGCAAGATAAGGACAGGTTTATTTGTGCCTGGCGCAGGGTCTCGGATAGACGAAGGAGTCCCTGCGGGTCTCATCATAGTTACCGACATGGTGTCCTCAAATGATGGATTTGACTTTGAGCAGGAAATGACGTCACTAAAACAAATGGGTGTGGCGGTGTTTGGAGTCGGCATTGGTTCGAGCGACGTTCATGACGAGTTACGGCAGTTGACCTCAGATCCGACAAGCGATTATTTCCAAGCCTTTCAGACTTTTGGCGATTTGTTAACGGATGCTGCCCCGGTTAAAAATATAGTCAGTCGGGTGAGAGCTAGTAAGTAATTTTACTTCCGGTTTTCCGCTCGGAGGTCAGCGGTGAGCTTAGAGTAGAATTAAAGTATAAATAAAGAGGGCTCTGGTAAGATAGATAATATTGCTGTCTGGTAAACTAAAATGGCATAATTATTTTAATCATTTATCATTTCTATATTCAGGTGAAAGGTATAAGATGATAGGATTAAAAAAATTGATTACCATGATTTTAAGATGCTAATTGATTAGGTAAATCCTAGAATAGTGGATAGTTGTCATATTGTAATTCAGGGGAGCACATTGTGTACTATTGGTTCATTATATTGTAATTCAGGGGAGCACATTGTGTACTATTGGTTCATTATATTGAAGTAAAAAAAAATCAGTTGTTAAATTATTCAGTTATAGAAAAATATAGAATAATTATCAATAAAGAACAGTTTTTTTTTGGAAAACATTTTTAAAATGGAGAGTGTGAGGTATCAGATATAGATATACGATGTTTAGGACTATTGGTAGTGTGGGGTATCAGATATAGATATACGATGTTTAGGACTATTGGTAGTGTGGGGTATCAGATATAGATATACGATGTTTAGGACTATTGGTAGTGTGGGGTATCAGATATAGATATACAATGTTTAGGACTATTGGTAGTTTGGGGTATCAGATATAGATATACAATGTTTAGGACTATTGGTAGTGTGGGGTATCAGATATAGATATACGATGTTTAGGACTATTGGTAGTGTGGGGTATCAGATATAGATATACGATGTTTAGGACTATTGGTAGTGTGGGGTATCAGATATAGAGGATATACAATGTTTAGGACTATTGGTAGTTTGGGGTATCAGATATAGATATACAATGTTTAGGACTATTGGTAGTGTGGGGTATCAGATATAGATATACAATGTTTAGGACTATTGGTAGTGTGGGGTATCAGATATAGATATACGATGTTTAGGACTATTGGTAGTGTGGGGTATCAGATATAGATATACGATGTTTAGGACTATTGGTAGTGTGGGGTATCAGATATAGATATACGATATTTAGGACTATTGGTAGTGTGGGGTATCAGATATAGATATACGATGTTTAGGACTATTGGTAGTGTGTGGTATCAGATATAGATATACAATGTTTAAGACTATTGGTAGTGTGGGGTATCAGATATAGATATACGATGTTTAGGACTATTGGTAGTGTGGGGTATCAGATATAGATATACGATGTTTAGGACTATTGGTAGTGTAGGGTATCAGATATAGATATACGATGTTTAGGACTATTGGTAGTGTGGGGTATCAGATATAGATATACGATGTTTAGGACTATTGGTAGTGTGGGGTATCAGATATAGATATACGATGTTTAGGACTATTGGTAGTGTGGGGTATCAGATATAGATATACGATGTTTAGGACTATTGGTAGTGTGGGGTATCAGATATAGATATACGATGTTTAGGACTATTGGTAGTGTGGGGTATCAGATATAGAGGATATACAATGTTTAGGACTATTGGTAGTGTGAGGTATCAGATATAGATATACGATGTTTAGGACTATTGGTAGTGTGGGGTATCAGATATAGAGGATATACGATGTTTAGGACTATTGGTAGTGTGGGGTATCAGATATAGAGGATATACGATGTTTAGGACTATTGGTAGTGTGGGGTATCAGATATAGATATACGATGTTTAGGACTATTGGTAGTGTGTGGTATCAGATAAAGATATACGATGTTTAGGACTATTGGTAGTGTGGGGTATCAGATATAGATATACGATGTTTAGGACTATTGGTAGTGTGAGGTATCAGATATAGATATACGATGTTTAGGACTATTGGTAGTGTGGGGTATCAGATATAGATATACGATGTTTAGGACTATTGGTAGTGTGAGGGTATCAGATATAGATATACGATGTTTAGGACTATTGGTAGTGTGGGGTATCAGATATAGATATACGATGTTTAGGACTATTGGTAGTGTGGGGTATCAGATATAGATATACGATGTTTAGGACTATTGGTAGTGTGGGGTATCAGATATAGATATACGATGTTTAGGACTATTGGTAGTGTGAGGTATCAGATATAGATATACGATGTTTAGGACTATTGGTAGTGTGGGGTATCAGATATAGATATACGATGTTTAGGACTATTGGTAGTGTGGGGTATCAGATATAGATATACGATGTTTAGGACTATTGGTAGTGTGAGGGTATCAGATATAGATATACGATGTTTAGGACTATTGGTAGTGTGGGGTATCAGATATAGATATACGATGTTTAGGACTATTGGTAGTGTGGGGTATCAGATATAGATATACGATGTTTAGGACTATTGGTAGTGTGGGTTATCAGATATAGATATACAATGTTTAGGACTATTGGTAGTGTGGGGTATCAGATATAGATATACAATGTTTAGGACTATTGGTAGTGTGGGGTATCAGATATAGATATACGATGTTTAGGACTATTGGTAGTGTAGGGTATCAGATATAGAGGATATACGATGTTTAGGACTATTGGTAGTGTGGGGTATCTGATACGGAGTGCAAGGTATAGTCTTATTGCTATATATGGTATAAGTATGTTAGAAAATACCAAATCCATATTTGTAACTACATACACACCTTGTAAATAGTGGGAGGAAAATTTAAACGTCAACCCCCGACTACGGCCCCAGCTCTAAGCAGTAAGTAAAGCTACGCATGCGCAAAAATTTTAACAACACAAGACCCAGTGTTGTATGCACGGCATTTTCCCGTCGGTTTATGTTACCTGTAATTTCAGTCATTTGCTTTTTTATTTTGTTGACATGCGTTAATGATTTGTTCTCTCTCTGGTTTACACTGTAAATAATGTTCACCTCATCAGATGCATGGGAATATGTGCACGATATTGAAATATCTTTGTAGTAATGGATCTATTATTTCTCTGATCAAGACCATACTCATATCCGATATAAATAGGAAAATAACAATAATGGTAATCCTTTGTAACTATATACGGAATAAACAATATCGCTATCACTTACTACGACACATGGGATAATACATATACTCGTTAATACCCGGTTACTTTACACTGCATACATGATCACATACATAATCGTTAAGACTAGGGGATACTTTATATAATTGATAATGCATTGTTACTATATATTGGGTAACATGTTTCATTACAAATACTTTGTTACTTTATAGGGGATAACACATGATTGTCAATACCCTGTTACTTTATATTTGATAATATATATACTCGTTAATTCCTTGTTACTATATAGGGGACAATACACATTATCATGATTAATTGTTACTATATAGGGAAAAACAATCGTCGTTAACACATTGTTACTATATAGGGAATAACAAACGTCGTTAACACATTGTTACTATATAGGGAATAACAAACGTCGTTAACACATTGTTACTATATAGGGAATAACAAACGTCGTTAACACATTGTTACTATATAGGGAATAACAAACGTCGTTAACACATTGTTACTATATAGGGAATAACAAACGTCGTTAACACATTGTTATATATATAGGGAATAACAAACGTCGTTAACACATTGTTACTATATAGGGAATAACAAACGTCGTTAACACATTGTTACTATATAGGGAATAACAAACGTCGTTAACACATTGTTACTATATAGGGAATAACAAACGTCGTTAACACATTGTTACTATATAGGGAATAACAAACGTCGTTAACACATTGTTACTATATAGGGAATAACAAAGTCGTTAACACATTGTTACTATATAGGGAATAACAAACGTCGTTTACACATTGTTACTATATAGGGAATAACAGACGTCGTTAACACATTGTTACTATATAGGGAATAACAAACGTCGTTAACACATTGTTACTATATAGGGTATAACAAACGTCGTTAACATATTGTTACTATATAGGGAATAACAAACGTCGTTAACACATTGTTACTATATAGGGTATAACAAACGTCGTTAACATATTGTTACTATATAGGGAATAACAAACGTCGTTAACACATTGTTACTATATAGGGAATAACACACGTCGTTAACACACTGTTACTATATAGGGAATAACAAACGTCGTTAACACATTGTTACTATATAGGGAATAACAAACGTCGTTAACATATTGTTACTATATAGGGAATAACAAACGTCGTTAACATATTGTTACTATATACAGGGAATAACAAACGTCGTTAACACATTGTTACTATATAGGGAATAACAAACGTCGTTAACACATTGTTACTATATAGGGAATAACACACGTCGTTAACACACTGTTACTATATAGGGAATAACAAACGTCGTTAACATATTGTTACTATATAGGGAATAACAAACGTCGTTAACATATTGTTATTATATAGGGAATAACAAACGTCGTTAACACATTGTTACTATATAGGGAATAACAAACGTCGTTAACACATTGTTACTATATAGGGAATAACACACGTCGTTAACACACTGTTACTATATAGGGAATAACAAACGTCGTTAACACATTGTTACTATATAGGGAATAACAAACGTCGTTAACATATTGTTACTATATAGGGAATAACAAACGTCGTTAACACATTGTTACTATATAGGGAATAACACAGGTCGTTAACACACTGTTACTATATAGGGAATAACAAACGTCGTTAACACATTGTTACTATATAGGGAATAACAAACGTCGTTAACATATTGTTACTATATAGGGAATAACAAACGTCGTTAACATATTGTTACTATATAGGGAATAACAAACGTCGTTAACACATTGTTACTATATAGGGAATAACACACGTCGTTAACACACTGTTACTATATAGGGAATAACAAACGTCGTTAACACATTGTTACTATATAGGGAATAACAAACGTCGTTAACATATTGTTACTATATAGGGAATAACAAACGTCGTTAACATATTGTTACTGTATAGGGAATAACAAACGTCGTTAACATATTGTTACTATATAGGGAATAACAAACGTCGTTAACATATTGTTACTATATACAGGGAATAACAAACGTCGTTAACACATTGTTACTATATAGGGAATAACAAACGTCGTTAACACATTGTTACTATATAGGGAATAACAAACGTCGTTAACACATGTTACTATAGAGGGAAGGGAAGGTTATCAATAATCTGAAACAACAAATTATATTTTAATCATGTTTCTTCACGAAGCACTCACGGTGTTAGTTCTCCTTGTTATCACGGGTTTTGTTTTGTCCAGTTCGTATCCAGTCTATCTGTTGAATGTATATTTTCCACACAAGGAATATTAACAAACTTTAGAATCACACACGTTAATTTACATTCAGGGTTACTTTCACTTTCCATACATTAAAATACATTTCACCTGACAACTTATAGGTTTCTTAGCTTTTAAAGGGATCGTTAACTCGCCCAAGTATACCTGTGGGTACTATAACTTGGAATGGTTATGAGATATATTGCTATATAACATTTTGTTGTTCTGTGCCATTACTATCCAGAATTGTTCAAATTGTAGGTCTTTGTATATCTTTTAATTCCTCTCCAAATCTAATTTACGACTTCATAGGAATTACTCTGGGTATGCCTCGTTTCTTTTTTATCATGTCGTATGACGTCATAAAGTGGCATGGCGTATATGCTGTATGACGTCATGACGTGTTAATGTCATACCCTGTTTTCTAGATATAACTCGATACTCAGTGATAAGGCATTAAGACGAAAACTGTCACCGAATACAAAATATACTTTTATAGTCATCGGTTAAAATTATATTTTTATTTATACAGTCATCGGTTCAAATGTTTTATTAACCTCTATAGTCATCGGTTAAAATGTTTTATTAACCTATAGTCAGCGGTTAAAATGTTTTATTAACCTCTGTAGTCAGCGGTTAAAATGGTTGTATTATTTCTGTAGTCAGCGGTTAAAATGATTTTATTGTTTCTATAGTCATCGGTTAAAATGATTTTATTATTTCTATAGTCAGCGGTTAAAATGATTTTCTTATTTCTATAGTCAGCGGATAAAATTATTTTATTATATCTATAATCATCGGTTAAAATGATTTATTAACCTCTATAGTCAGCGGTTAAAATTATTTATTAACCTTTGTAGTCAGCGTTGAAAATGATTTTATTATTTCTGTAGTCAGCGGATAACATGATTTTATTATTTCTGTAGTCAGCGGATAACATGATTTTATTATTTCTGTAGTCAGCGGATAAAATGATTTTATTATTTCTATAGTCAGCGGATAAAATAATTTATTATTTCTATAGTCAGCGGTTTAAATGATTGCTGTTCTATAATGTTGAAAACACATACATACATATCTAAACACTGCATCAGTTTTAAATCTATGTCAAATTCGTTTCATTCTGATGACGTATATGGAAATATTTTCATTCCTACACTTTGCCTTGTATATTGATTCGTGTTCTGTTATTGTTCATTTTGTTTTTATCTATGTTGTGCAGATTGCTTTTTGTCATATGTATCACGTGAGCATGACACAAATTGCATGCATAAAAACAAAACCAAATTATCACTTAATCAAAACAAATGGGTAAAATGGAAATTTTGTTTCAGAATATAGAAAATTTCAAATTGCCCTAGTTTTCCGTTCTGGATTAACAACCTCTCCCAGTGACTACTATACTCATCTTCTCCCATTCATGGCGAGATTTCTGGAAGAGAAATTCATTCAGAAAATCGATATTGAAATAGCATTGATAAACTATGGGGCCGCAGTAAATCAACTGTTTGGATTCAAAGAAATCAGCAGTTTGGAAGAAATGCAGACAATAATTTTAACCGCACCAGACAAACTGCAGTCAAAGTTTGCGAGATTTGGAGATGTCCTTCAACATCTCGATTTGCGTATTTTCAACAACGTGTCCAGTGATACATCCAAACACGTAATATTTATTACGGACAAAGTCTACGATAATCTGAACTTGAAAGTGAAAAACGGGTTAATAAGGTTAAAAAGGAAAGGGATAAAATATCATTGGGTGCTGATTGGTGGAGAAAGCAATGTGAGTACCCCGGGGGATACATACCTTATAAACGACTACCCGAGTCTCACTCACAACTATGACGTCATAGATGATATCACAACAGACATTGCTCTCGGTGAGTATTATTTCTGTTTTTTTTATTGGTCCATTTTGTTGCGAAGGATTGACATAGATATAATATGTTAAGTAATCAAAGAAAATTGTGGAGTTTGACATTTTGAATTTAATTTTAGTTTATGCATTTATTGTGGATGTGTTTTTTTTGACAAGAATAAACATTATTATTTTAGATACGATAACTATAAAATGCATTATATAAACGAATATTTTCATATTTAAATTTTATTCCTTTGCAGATGATAGTGAATATTCTGAAGCCTTGGTACCAAAGACAATTCCAAGTGAAACAGGAACACTGCAAAGTATGTATGTTTAATAAACATATCAATATATCAGTCTATATCTGTAAGAGCAAAATAAATCAGTTTAGCCTCTAGCGAAGCTGATTAGATACGACAGCTATTCTGGTGATATTTTAGGGGCCCTTTAATCTGCTATATAATTAATGATTAACAGTACTCACACATAGAGTATCTGTTGTCACCTGTTTTGGTCATTCTACTGTAGTATACACTTATAGCGTCTGACATCACAAATGATAAGGTCACTCTGACGTCACACATATCTTCCGTCATTGGAATGTCTCATTTGTGAAAATGTATAACATACTATTCGAAGTTCGCGTGCTATATATGATATAAACAAGAAGATTGATTTCCCGATCAAGTATTAGACCGATAGTATAATCCAGGTCTATTTTTTCTAGACTTCACATAGCTTATTATATATATAATTTGTCACATAGCTTGTTATATAGATAATTTGTCACATAGCTTGTTATATAGATAATTTGTCACATAGCTTGTTATATAGATAATTTGTCACATAGCTTGTTATATAGATAATTTGTCACATAGCTTTTATATAGATAATTTGTCATCCTCCTAAAAGTGCATCAAATCAATGACCACTTAAATAGTGACCTAATGATTTATTTGTGTGCTACATTCACCCGTGTATCATTTCAGACTCACAACAAACAAAGATCATCATAGCGTTTCGTTCTGGAAGTTCTACCTCGCCTCCAGAGTTCTTCAAAAAGCTGTTGCCTTTCATTAATTCATTCATCGATAGAAACGTTCTGTCCGAAGCCAACACAGACATCGCTGTAGTGAACTATGGGAAAGCTGTTAATCTAGTCTTCGGATTCCAACAGTTGAGCTTTGATGAGATGATGGACGCTGTGAGCGGAATAACAAAAAAGTACAGGAGTAAATTCTCGCGTTTTCCGTTGGTCATTGAATACATAAACCAGGAGATGTTGGTGCCACCGGCGGTAGCAGATACAGACGTCAGACATGTGATATTCATCGCAGATCAGCTTTATGAGAAGTTAGATTCTGGTATTAGGAAGGGAATAGAACATTTAGAGACTAGGGGTATCCACACACATTGGGTACTTATAGGCGATAACAGTGCTATACCTACCACCAGTGTAGCCTATAAGGTGGCAGACTATGAGGAACTACGCATGCGTCAAGATATATCAGTTCAGATCCTTTCTGATATCACACAAGGTAGGATATTAACTCTCCTACTATCTATTGGTTGTGTCGCCCTTGTAGGTGTACACGATGTCTCTGTCAACCCTTCTTTATCATTGACATTTGACTATGTCACCCGTGAAAAATCATTGCATTTTACACATACCTCATTTTCCTATCAGTATTTTTGGATTTGTTTATCCATCTGTACATATACTTAAGATAATAATTGTCATTTCACCGTATTATATACACACATTATTTATTCGATTGCAGGAAAGAGTTATGCAAAGGACGTCAATGGAATCCCAACGCAACCGGAAGTGATGACACTAGCACCAGACTCAAGTCAGGGTTAGTACTGTTTGTACTGTTTGTACTGTTGGTACTGTTTGTTTGTATGCACATTAGATATGCATTTCGCGATGGACAAATCTTCCTTCCTTCCTTCCTTCCTTCCTTCCTTCCTTCCTTCCTTCCTTCCTTCCTTCCTTCCTTCCTTCCAAAGACATTCATTCATTTCTTCATATATTTTTTCATTCATTCATTCGTTCATTGCACTTATGCAAATATGTCATATATTACAGACACTACCTTCGAGGATAACACTGACGGTCATACTACTGAGATACCGAACATTCCTGTAATAGAACCAGCCACAGGTATTGTTATTAACCCCCATTTTAGGATCATACAATGGGGACAGCAGGCTTATTTACGAAGATCAGAATTAACGAATTAATTGATTAATTGACAGGATAACGCAATGTTGGATTTGCGATTAAGATATTTTGGACGTAGAAAGGAGGAAAAGCAAGGCATATGTGTATATAATTGATACATACGTAGATTTTACAATACACAATTAGAACGTTATTATACTCGACATATTTATTCATGGTATGATGTGTATATTGTTGTTCAAAATGAAAGAAAGTTGGTGAGCTTATTTGATTATTGTGTTCAAATAAAATATTGCGTTGAAATTGATATCGTTTTTTTGGCAATATGCGAAATTCAATTCGCATAAACAGTTATAATGAAAAACAACTCCTGTTTGTTTTGCAGAAGAAAGAAATATAAAAGTGGTAATAGTATTCCGTACCGGAAGTGGAACGTCTCCTAAAGACTTCTATCGCCATCTCCTTCCGTTTATCGACAGCTTTCTGTTTGAGAGTGCTGCCATGCCTGATGTCAATATGGAGTTCTCGGTCATCAATTACGGAAAAACTGTTACTAAAGTAATCGGATTCAAAGATCATGACCTAGAAGAGTTGCATGGAATTATCCTGGGAATATCGAAGAAGTATAGAACTAAATTTGCAAGATTTCAAAACCTTCTTGAATTTCTGAGACAATCTGTTTTTACACCCAATAATGTGTTACCAGATGATGAGAAGCATGTTATCTTCATAACAGATAAGTTATTTGACAGTATGGACGACAGCATTGAGAGAGGAATAGATGACCTTGAGACAAGCGGTGTAATGACCCACTGGGTTACCATAGGAACACAACCGACAATACCTACCAGAGGTCACGTGTATTCGACACAAACATACAGTGGTCTATCAGATTACGATGTATTTGCAGCTAATTTCAAGATATTGGCCGATATATTAACAGGTATTTTTGTTATGGTGTAAACTGAAGTCAGTTGATAATGCATAAATATCATTTGCTTTGACATTCTTTCATACTCATTTTAATCATTTATTCACCCGTGTGTATTCATCGAGAAATAATGCTCATTCAATATTTTTTTTTTTGTCAATTCGACCAAGGACATATGCCGATAACTTATAACGAACAATCTCGTCCATTTAAATGTTTGTAAGCCATACAAAGTTAACATGTTTATATTTGATGAGTGTTGCCAGTATGAGTATTGTTAAAATCAATGATAGAAGAAGTCATCTGAACTATATTGAATCGGAGGGACTTGCTCTGAAAGACAAATAATCTTAATTTTAGGATTCATTCACATCAAATATTTATAAAAACAGATGTAGGAAATAGCTTTAAATCCCCCCTTAACGTTAATTTGTTGATAATTTCCTAAAATTACCTTATACGCTACAAGTTAACGGCCAGCAGCCACATCAACTAGAGACTGTCTTCATTAAAACATATGTTGTTATATGTATTGAAATCAATTCATAATACGATTTTTCTCTCTTTTTTAAAATGTTTTTTCTTTCTTTTATTTTCCATATTTATTTGTTAGAACCAGGAGCGAGATATCAAACCTTTCCAACGACAACAATGACAGACCCCACCACAATCCCTGTGATGACAACAAAAGGCATGTACATCTCCTAATATCACTGGAAACACCCTATGGTTGATTGAAAATCTAATTTCTTAAATTATAAACAATACTAAATCTTAAAAGATTAATTTTAAAAATAATTACGATATTGCAAAGTCAAATAAAATATAAACGTTTCTTAGCTTTTTACGCATACACAATTGATATGAGGTCTGTGGATAAGTTGATGATACTAGCATATTTTTAAAACAATTCTTATTGTTATATACAGAAACCAGGTACGCCAAGATTGTTGTAGTGTTTCGATCCGGGAGTTCCACTTCGCCACAGGACTACTTTCAACACCTCCTGCCTTTTATTGATACGTTTGTTAACAATGTGTATACTGACCAGGTTCAGGCCGAGTATTCTGTGATTAATTACGGTAAAAGTGTGTCACAGTTATTCGGATTTAAAGACTTTGACGCGTCAGAACTACAATCTATCATACTAGGAATGTCGAAGAAATACAGAACAAAGTTTGCCAGATTCCAGCAGCTTCTGACGTTTCTGCGCCAGTCTGTGTTTGTACCGAGCCAGGTGACGGAGAGCGATGAAAAACATGTGATTTTCATAACAGATAAAATATATGATAGGATGGATGATGATCTCCGTAATCAACTTCGTGACCTTGAGGACGGCGGTGTCACTACACACTGGGTGTTGATTGGTCAGGGCCAGGATATACCTACGCAAGGGAAAAAGTACTACATAACAGATTATCCGGAACTGTCGGACACGACCGACATTCCAGTGCCTTACAAAATCCTTACAGACATACAGTATAATCGTAAGTCTATTTTATCTCGGTATATCTACATTGATTGTTTTTATAGTTATCACAAATTATACACCCTATGAATATATCTTTGTTAAATTATAGAGACTGTTAATGTACATTAAATGTCGAATGTTAACATGTGATGATGCGCTTCAATACCTACTAGTTTATCATAGAAATGACATTTGGTATATAAATACGGAATTTCATTGTACACTTAAGATGTATTGCACATCTTATAATGAATGTATCGGCTAAAACCAATCATAATGTTTTCAATCGAAATAGATGTTTAGAATGACGTGTTAACTCACTTTAACATAATGCACATTTCTTAGCCGAGATACAATTATAAATTTAGAGGACACTTGTCTGTAGGAATGGAATCAATTCAATGGTCGTGTTTTCTGTTTCCTCTTCCCTGTAATTATCGTTGAAGTGATGTGTTATGAGTATAGTAATCAGATTAAACGATGTCGTCGACAGGACAAACAACACCTCGAGTTCCATCAACGGAAGCAACAAAAACAACGGAAACCACAACAAGATCCTCACTGCCTGACAATTCATCGAGTAGTGCAGACGTAGGTACGTGTACTTGTTAGTAACTGCAGTCAGGGGAATAACTTTACCAATGGTAAGCGCCTTTGTTCTACCTACTCGTTCCATTCATCACTGTTTCCCTAAAAAAATCCAAGTAAACTTTATGCGCAAATTAATCAAACACATATTGTTTCCGCAATGTTGCTATTGGCTTTGATTTTTTTTTAAATATTATATCATTGTATGTATCCAACGAAATGATGAAAAATAAAATACTGGGTATTTATCACGATAATCACCTGTAAATTTCCAAAAAAAAAAACAAAAAAAACGCATAGACATAATTATTTATTGACTATGGAAAAAAAAGTATACCATTTCTTTACTTTTCAAATCTTGAAATCGAATTTAATAAATGCATTTCATCAATACGTGAAAACAAATCCATTTGAATATATATTGTATGCACGTAGAAACGTTGAAAAAATATAATTTAGTGGCATTTTCAGTATTGGAGGCATAGGTGCTATATTGACTGCAATGTCTATCTGGCCTTCATTTTAGAAATTTGTTATTTGAAGCAATTACCTTTTCTCTGATTTCTATTGTCATAAGATGGTTACCGTCCAATGTCGAACACGTACTTGTTTTATTTTTATAACTGGCAGTGTCTTGTTTTACAGATTCATCACTGGCAGACATTGCCTTCCTTTTCCATGCATCGAATAAACTGTCAAAGAAAGTGTTTAAGAAAGGATATATAAAGTTCTTGCTTAGAATGATTAAAAAGTGTAAGCTGGACAAGGGTAACGTGAAAACAGCTCTCGCCACGTACGGAAATAAAGGACAGCTTCTGTTTAATCTCAACACCTTTTCCCAGAAGAAACCTGCCATGAAGTTCATACGAAAACTTCCAAAGAATCTTCGTTTTAAAAAGGCAGATTTAGCAAGCGGCTTGCGTCTTGTCAGAGAACAGGTATTTGTGGATCCATTTGATAGACCAAGAGCCCCAAACTATCTGGTTGTAGTGACAGACAGTCCATCTGATGACGGCATCGATGAGGTTCTTGTAGAAACAGAACTACTTAAGGATCAGGGTGTGTACGTTTATATGTTATCAATAGGAGACATTGGGGAAGAAATGATAATTGTACCCAGTGAACCTGCTGCAGAAAACTCTAAACAACTATCAGCTTATACGGATCTGGCAAACTTCAAGAAATCAGGAAAATCAATCATGAATAAGATACCAGCACGTGAGTACTGACTTTATCACCACATTTGCCACTTAATAATGTCAATTTCCAGAAATAATTAAATTGTTCTACTGTACTGATTCATTATTGATATGGATTGATTAGAATACACAAATCGCACTCGAATGAATAGTTTACTAACATAATTCGCTCTGAATGGTTACGAAGAAATTCAATTTGATTATATGCAGTTGACTTTTTTTTTCCACAACAGCGACATTTTCAGACACATAACAGCGATCTACAGTATTACCCACGTGATAATGTTAATATAGAGATTACCCAACGAGTGTTTGTTGTTTATGGACTTTATTTCATCCGAGTAAGTTGTTTTTTAATGCCAGAAAAGACACGAGCTTTAGCGAGTGTCTTTTGTAACTTTTAAAAAATAAATTACGAGTGTGAAATAAATTCCATATCCAACAATCAGGAGTCGTGTGACCTGTTAATACCACAATAATATCGGCTTGAATCAAAGGGAAACGTGACCAAGTCTTATTTTGCGTATGCAATATGGTGCACCGGTGACGGCCGGGACCCGGTGATGTGACGTCATTCGATTATTGATGGCGTCAATAACAATTGCAGCTCGGATCAAAGTTCGAATTCTTGACCAATCAGAAGACCGGAAGGATATCTTCCACTAGTTGAATATAACACATATATATATTCAACAAACGGCACATCTATACAATTAACTGAGAGTGGAATAACACAGCGTATTGTGGTAGAAACGTTCATATTTCATCTTATACCATTACCATGGAATTATACAGCGGCTATCATGTTATGATTATGGTTAAATGACATATGGAATGTATGCACTGGAATGTTTTAAGACTCCTAGACAGTAATTGAATCGACAGCTGTTTGTCTAAACAATAATCTTATGAACATTGAAAAGTTTAATTGAGTACACTTCACACCTCAATGTTAAAATGCAGGCTTTGCTACTAAAGTCTATTTAAATTCTTACTTACGCGAAAAATGTTTCAAACATTTCAATACAAATGAAATATTGTTGAATTAATCTTTTTGTAATATCAATTGTATTATGTATTCATTAAACAGATGCAAACGCAAATTTCTTGGACATAACCCCAAGCAAGAAATCGCCTAATAAAACTCCCGCGTAATTAACCACGTTTACAGTAGTTACCTTGTAATCTATATATCACCGGATGTAAATCAAGACATGGTGGGAATACGTCTCTTAAAATGCTCTGTTTCCTTTTCAGTTAAACTTCAGAAAAAGAAAAAAGGAGGAAAGAAAAAGAAGACTACAACAATACCAACAAGTACAAGCACTACCCTGACATCAACACTTCAGTCAACAAGTATGACGCCAGCAGATATAACTACCATATTTACTGTGCCATTAGACAAAACATCAACGGACATAATGACAACTACTGAATCAATTCTGACGGCAACTAATCTAAACCGTACGACGGAAAGTTTCATGGTGACGTCGCCTTCAGCTTTAGACACAACTGAAGCGCTGATATCGACAACTAGAGAAGATGATACCACAGAAGGTGAAAGGGTGACGTCACCATCGCATTCAGTCACAACTAAATCACTGACGTCGACAGATGGAGAACATACGTCAACGACAATCAAAATGACGTCACCATCTGATGATGTAATAACGACCGATGCAACACTTTTAATAACCGAACCAAAGCAATCTACAGAAAGGGCCATAGTAACGTCAACACCGGATTCCGACACAGTAGAAACAACAATGTCAGCACCTACGACAGCAAAATCTACGGAAGTATCTATGACGACTTCATCAGAGGAGTCTGACATGTCAACAACACAGCTTTCAACAAAGTTAACTTATACACAAAGTACACAAACAACACTACGAACAACACCGGTTACAGTAGTAACATCCAAGGCCCCATTAGTCTCGACTAGGTTTAGTTCGGCATCTTTACCTGAGCGTGTTACATCATCTAGCGACATAGCTCCCGTCAAAACATTAGGTACGACAACGTCACGATCTGAGACTTGGACCACTAGGGGTTACTTCACTACGACGAAAGCTCCAAAATCCACGATAGGACGTGAGGGGGACACTATCAACGGAATGAATACAACAAATGGACAAACAAGAGCGATAACGGAGTCTACAACATTAGGGGATCAACACATAGTGTCGACAGAGAGACGGATGTCAACATCAGATTCATATGTTATGCCGACAGTTGAAATTATAACCGATGAATCAACAGATACGGAAGTGGAATCGTCCATTACAACCTCTCCAACACGATACACGGAAATCATGACACCTGTGGTAAACAAAGTGTCAACAGAAGCTGTCGGTATGTCGTGTCTCTTTGAATGAGGAATGGATGCATGATCCCGAAATATAGACAAACCAATATTTACTATAGGAAGAGTACCATCCCTGGTATGAACATTGACGATTCTCTAGTCAAACTGAAATTGCAATGTTAGACTTTTCTGTTAGATAATTTATTTGCTCTTAAAGGAAGTGTGAAAGTATATATCTTATATAGAACGAACGCTTGGTATGAACAATTCATATAATCATCCAGCATTCTATGCAATGAACACATTCTAGCTTCGTTTCTATTTCAATCATAAACCAACTTAGCCCTCCATGCAATGAAACCAATATAGCTTCATCTCCATTTCTATCATAAAAAGTGACTACGAAATCATGTTTAGCATGTAGCATAATGACAATCTTGAGGATTCCTTATTTCATAGTAATTTTGAATTATCACCAACAAGGAAAGTTTACCGATATGCTAAGCGTTTTTTCGTAGTCCGTTGCTATGGTGTGTGTATACAAATTGCATTATCGAAACCCGCTTGAATGACATACGTTAGATATATTTCAGAAATCAAAGAACTTTTTATTTATCATTTAAACCTGCATACTTCACAGCATATATGAAATACGATATAGTGATGTTAAAATATGCATAATGATGTTAATTTTGATGATGACTTAATTACAGATTTTATTTATTTAGATGACTTTATTTACAGTTTACAATTGTATATTGGCATTTCTAGGGATTTTGTATTTTTATTGATAAAAATGGCACGTGAGTACAATATTTTGTGATACTGTTTTTTGTTAATTCATGTTTTCATGTTTTATAGTGCCTAAGTGCACTCATTGATATTTGTTTTCATCTGTTTACTCATTATCAGTATACGTCATTTTCAAATACTATACGTTTCTTCAATGTGTTGGTTTTATTCGTATATTTGTCACTTCCTGTTACATGTATGTTGCTTGCAAATGTGACAAATGTTGCTCCTGACTGTGTCTTGCAAATTTTAAAACCTTCGTTAATGCACCACGTCTGTCCTTTTGTCTGCATGTCATTTTCTTTTCAAAGCTGTGTTCAATATACGTGAAATATGAGCTCCGTTGTAGGTACCGAGTAATCATATTACTCTGTTCTAAATGCTACAATCACAACACAATTGCAAAATTGGTATGAACTGTAGGATGATAAATTATTATATATTTTTGTTTCATTAATTAAATATGTTATAAAGATCGATTTTGATATAGTATTAGAGTTACTTAAAAGATACGATTTTGTGAATAGTATTTTGATCTTCATAACCTATACTACTCACCTTGAGATTTATCAATGAGTATTATGTGAGATTTATCAATGAGTATTATGTGTATATTTAATTTCTGAAATTAACGGCAGGTAAGAATACGTAAATTTCAAATAAGTTTACTTCTTGGGATTCTATATCGATGGGTTAATTGTTAAACTATATCTTCATGAATCAGTAATTTACAATGATGTTGAAAACATATTAATTCCACTGAATTTAAACATAGATAATGCATTCAGAAACAACATAAGATGAAATACATAAACATATTATGTTTATGACTAATATTCTGTTCTTCTGTTATATTTTAGCTACTGTAGCACCGATGTCCTTATCAGGTAAGCGTCTGCCAAAATAATATATTTCCAAATAATTCCAAAATCTATCCTCAAACGGTGAATCAATCCTATTACAATAGCGAGTGCTGATATCTAAGCTAAATACTTACATGTATAACTAGCCTGATACTGAAATATGTTCTCTGTCCATTTACTTTGCAACGAGTTATCCCCCTTTGTAAGTATTTACCTGGTTACAGTGAGCGAGGAGGCTGACATAGTCATCGCTGTACACTCGTCCATCACCGCCACCCCGAGTCATTTCAACATTTTGCTGGAGTTCCTAGCTGAGTTGTACGAACAAGCTGATATAGACGGTGGCCGTGTCAAAGCCGGTGTCTTGTTTTACGGTTCTGCAGCCACGCCTATATTCTACCTTGATCAGTAAGTCTACTGTGTTCTAAAATATCAGAAATGTTAAAAACATTTTGTTAATTCTCAACAAACCTTGATTCCAGTATAAGGAAATCATGTCTGGGGCTTTGCAAATCAATGAACACATGATTTAAGAGGCAATTTTAAAAATAGCTATTCGGTCCGAACGAGATACTTTATGTCACATTCAATTGGTAACACAAAATCTTACACTCGGATGAGTTATTGAGTTATTAATATAAATAAGAATTTTACCTTTCAGATATCTAATACAGACAGAAAAGTAATCTACTGGCCGTGATATGAGATGAAACCGTATTCTATAATTGATTGCATACTAGATTGTTAATATAAATAAGTTTTTCATCATGTTCAGATTCAACAGTTGGGATGATGTCTTTGTAACAATTTCACGGACAAGCAATGCTCTGCGAAGTAATGTAGTGGACGCCTCACGAGCCATGAAAAGGGCCTCTGACATGTTTGCTGCTGCAAGAGGAGGATCAATCCCAAAGGCGCTTATTATGGTCACAGATGCGGCATCCAATGAAAACATTCTTATGATTCCCGCACGGAAAGAAGCATTGATAAATAATGGTGTCTCCATCTACAGTGTGGGAATAGGGTTACCAGAGAAGGAGGAGCTGGAATCTCTAGCTAGTGCCAGCGAGAATGTTTTTAGTGTCATTGGTTATGACCAACTCCCTAGAGCTGCCCAAGACATCAAGCGAGAGATACGTTCATGTGAGTAATAGCATCGCCTCAACATAATTGATATGGACTGGGGGATAAGTGATGATAGTATTGTCATTTAAAAGAGTAATGTCAGGTTAAATTTGATGCCTATGCATAATTAACAATTAGCAAGCGGCTAACATAAGCAAATTATGCAAAGTTATAGATAAATGAATACACTAAAAATCTGATAATCTGGAAAACACAAGCTTGGCAGACTTTGATGACTGTTCCTTTTCTGATAACGATCGATTGCCTCTCAAGGATTATGTTTAATTCGAAGTCGTAGTAGATTGTCTTTATTGTCCATTTTTCTATTTTAGTACAAACAATGCCGGAGCGTGTGACAGTTCCTCCAGTAACATCCACACCCAATCGTAAGTATATGGTACAGAATATCATACACAACACATCGAGATACAGTACTTATTAATAGTATAACAATACTAATACCTATATACAGAAATTATCAAGGGAGTTTACAGTTTGTCTGTACCCATTATAATGATGCAATTAGGATTCGACTAATTACGTGTTCAAGTAAGGTTGCTTTATTTATCTATACGTTCCTGATAGAAACTCCTCGTGATTTTTCGAACAACGTAAAAGTTAGCTATCCCTGTTTGTTAAACAGTGTATTAGTGAGCAGTCACTGCTAAACATTATATCGTTGAGTTCTCCATGTTTGCTAGGGTTTGTATGGGTAAGCTGTCCCTGTTGGTTGGTAGGGGTAGTGAGATGTCCCTATTTGTGTTAGAAATATTGTGATGTCCCTGTTTGTGTTAGAGATAGAGTGATGTCCCTGTTTGAAACATTTTGAAGTGAGTATTGAGGTATGTTACAGCCATCAAAGAAATATCATTGGCTTCAGTGATTGTTCTTTAAGTATATATGATACACATATTGTAAAATTGTCAATTTTACGTGATCACAGTAGATAAGTTAGATGTATTTGAAGGACTTCGCAAGGTCTCCATACAATGCTACATGTGGTGTATCTTCGATTAATTCCGTCCTCTTTAAAATCTGAATGCAGTCTGCGTAGAGGCGGTTTGGTGTTTTGAAGATCTTGTCATTCAAACAAACAACGGTATTGCCAGAAATTCAATTAAAGCGGGATTAAATCATCTCAGGGATATAACTACTGGATTCATATCTTGATGGTCTTTATATTGTATTGCTACTATTATATAAATATGTATGTAAAAAGCGGTTTTAACAAGGAGTGATCTCTCTTTAGCTGCTGAACCGGTGGAGAAGACCACGTCGCCAACCAGTTCGTCAGGTAAGCGTTTTACTCACACCGTCTGTTGTTTCATTATTAGGTCAATACAAGACCACGTGTTCCCGTCATGCACCTTAGTGCTTCCGCTTTATTAGACCTTTTATACTACCGAGTAGTTAACAATAAGTTACATATATCAACTAGCGGTTTTGGGAATAAGTAGATGCATCATATATATCACCATTTTAGATAGCGTACGAGGCAAGGTGTTCATAACCAAAATATCAAGTCTCAAAATGTACTGTAATATAACTGTTCACAACTATATAACCAAATAATCAATCCTTAAGGGCATTCATTCGAGATAATGGTTTGCGTGAATGAATAAGATGTCTCATTGTTAGAATTAAGGTGTCACAGTTTAAGATATTGATCAATATTCATACGGATATTGTAAGCGAAAGGTCGATTTAATTTGTATCCATCCGATATAAACTATAGCTGGTTAGAGGTTTTAAATCTAGAAAGAATAATGATCACATTCCGTGACTTTGCTTGTTCATCCAATTTGTCCATCCGCTACATAACTGCATATTAACGTTTTGATATTCCATCGATCGCTATGTTCGTTTTCACATTTTTACATACTTTTTCGAATTGGGTGACTCTTGAATTCTTTTATTTTATTTAAATTATTAGTAATCTTAATAAGAAATTGATCATTTGAATTCAAATTCATTTCTAGATGAAATATAACGATTTTGAAAATAATGATGGCCATTTTAGTAATATTGGGGCCACGAAATGGAACTGATACATATTTTCGATATTATCCTGTAGTTTGTATATACAATTTCATTATAGAAATCAAGATGTTACCTGCGTTTTAGTATATTGTAGAAAGTTAAACGTTACAATAAACACGCTGGCTGCCTTTATCTATATAATAATAAACCC
The DNA here is from genome assembly GCF_902652985.1 of Pecten maximus. Lineage (NCBI taxonomy): Eukaryota > Metazoa > Mollusca > Bivalvia > Pectinida > Pectinidae > Pecten > Pecten maximus. The sequence goes on from NC_047033.1 coordinate 32,263,211, forward strand.
ATGTCTTTCGTCCGTGCTTCCGGCAATTCCTTTGTATTACAGAGCCAATACGTATTACGTTTCCACCTGCGGGCGGAGGTAAGTAACTGTTTTGTATATCTTAATTAGCCTCTTGATCAATTAGACGTAAATGAGTTTGTATCACTGAGAGGAGTGTTTTCCCTTTAAAAAGGTAAGTGGTTTATGCCTCAGAAGGCGGATGTCCTAACCTCAGAGGGTGGAAAAGGACAAAATTTCTTTTGAGATATTATTATGTTGAGTGAATCAATGCTTCTACTACCAGACCTCTGAAATCTATATCACGTTGAATCATAAATACGTAGGTACGTTTAAAGACGCCCTGGTTATGTATCTATGTATCGTGTTGAGTGATTGAGAGTATGGAAGTGACTGGCATATTAATGTTATAATTATAAGATATACACACATATTAGCATTGCGTTTGTTACACATCATTTATGTTATATTGTTTTAGTCATCAACTATGTTGACATATTTGAGTTACTTTTCAGAACTTTTCGGCGATGAAGGTAATAAAGACACGCACGCCCAATTGGCGCATATTTATATAAACAAGCTATATCGCGTGTATAATCCGGAGGTACATCTGTATCTATGGCGACGCCATATGACGCCGTATAGTAGATACACCGTACCTGTTTTATCTTTGCGCATTCGCTTCTCATAACTTTGTGTACCTGTAAAATGTATCAGATCATCCATCTGCTTTACGTGTATAAAATGTCATTGGTTTATACAATCGTTTATGTGTCAATAATGTGTGTATCAAAACCTTGTTTTTACACTTTTCGTGTCCAAAAAATAAGTACCATGTTTTGTGTTTGTATTAAAGATTTCCGGATAACACTTCGGATCATGATGTAGTTTGGTACCGATATATTTGCAAATGTTGTAAAAACTCCCACTATTTTCAAACGTGAAGCCTGCCATATAAAATGTATCCCTCGAGGTGCCCCCCTACATATACCACACTAATCAGACATTGATATTTTATCAGATGCTTTTGTGAGAAGGTTTCGATCTTGTCTCTGGATTCCAGGGGCTTGGTGTGGTATACTGTGCAACTGCTGGGTAGAGGGCGCGCGGATTAACTTCTATATTATGTGACGTATTAAGGTGAAGGAGGTAGAGGGCGCGCGGAGCTGTATAGTAAGGTGTTGGTAGACAAATACGCTTGTTAAAGTGTGTGGTATTTGGGTACTGATATTTATTTGATGGTACTCATGAATTATTTTAATTCCACATATTTGTATATTTAAAATCATACCGAAATATATTATGTGATATCATAATTCCACAGATCTAATTGTCATGCCTTATATGGTAGAAGGAAAATCATTATAATTTTTAAAAAATGTGTTTTATATAATGACAATAACATATAATTGTACAAGGTTTCACCACAGTTACGTCCTATGCTATACAATATGAATTGTGTCATTCGTAACATCTCAAATTACTAATGGTGGTGATAATTTGTATCGTAAACCTATTTCCCTTTTAAAATTGTCAATTAACTGACCATAGTAACCGTTCTACATATATTGATTGATACACATGTCGGTAATAACCATTAGTTCCTGGTCATCCCATTACAGCGTTCTACGACTGCTCCTCAGGTAGCGCCGACATTGTCTTCATAATAGATTCCTCCACCAGTGTCGGTGGACGGAGCTTTAAGAAAATGCTTGATTTCATGACCGACTTTGTCAACACCGTGGACATTGACTCCGGAAACCATAGAGTGGGCGTGGTTGTCTACAACACTGGGATCAGTACCAAGATATTCCTAGACGATCATACTGATAAAGACAGTCTACTGCAGGCGATCACTGGTATCCGGTACACGTACGGCAACACCAACACTGCCGATGGATTACGTGTAGCTAGAGAAGATATATTGGGGGCGAAAGGAGACCGCAGAACGGTTCCAAATGTGGTAATACTGATAACAGATGGTATTCCGAATATGAATGTCCGAAGAACCATACCAGAGGCGACACTAATAAAGGAAGGGGGAGCTCGAATGTACCTTATAGGTGTGGGATTAAGTCCTGGTATAGCTTTGGATGACATACCTTCTGAACCCTTCTCCGAAAACGGTTTCTACATCAACGACTTTGATGATTTACCATCAATAGAAAACAGCATTTTCTCTGGGATCTGTAAAGGTACATTATGGAGTATCAGCTTTGGAAACTTGCTTCAGCATTTTATTCTTTTTCACGTCACTGTATGACACATAGCTGTGGAGATTGGCTTTATTTTCTTTTTAATCATCTCTCTTATCATTTCATCTGCCAGTGTGACCATTTTACTTTCTGTTTGTTTTCATATTAAAAACTCGACTTGGTGATGGATTTACTAAGAGAATAGGACACATCTTACATATGTATATTTGGAATGTTGAAAGCAAAAATAGCAAAACGCTGTGGTGATGGTACCAATACAACAACACTGATTTTTCTACATTTGTAATACAGGTGTATGGGGAATGGTATCGCTAGGTTAATATTAATGGTGCAGGTATTATTGATTGAAAATAGAGAGGACCTAGCTAATGTACTTCCTGTCTGGTTTGCATGGATGTGGTTGAGCTATATTAGACTGGTGACCAGATTCACTTCGTGGAACAGGTAGTAGGTTTCGAGCAATCTGGTGGAGGTCGAAAATGATACCATGGCAGCGGTGATAATGCTGATTAATATTGAAATAAGATTTTATGTAAAGCCTGATGATTGCTTCTTAGATCAGACATTATAATGTTGATTTGGTTGAGGGAAATGTTGCAAACACTATTATTGATTGCAGAAAATAACCTTTTCTTGGTGATTGGCTGACAGATATAATAAGGCCACGGTGATTGGTTGCAGACAACTACATTCACGGTAATTTGCTAACGGATATGATATATACACGCTGATTGGTTAAACAATAGCATGATATATGCAAGGTGATTGGTCGACGATACTTTAAACGGTGATTGGACCCTACATATTTACTCGTTTTTCTTTTGGTGAATGGTATTTGTATCAAAATATGTAATAAATTTGTTGATCATTATTTAAAAACTAAACAGATCATTTACTATAAGGTCATACTCGTACATCAAACGTCATCTTGAAGTCACCATTTGTCATTTAACGTTTACTTCTGTTCATCAACTCGTCGGTTTATTCTAGAATGTCATCTACGTCTTTTCAGAAAAGAAAAAAACATACGTGCAATCTTTGTTGAATATGTGTGATGTTCACAACTTCATTCGTTTTCAGAAACCATTAAATGTGTGTCCGGGCAGGCAGATATTGTCATACTCTTAGATTCATCAACAAGTGTTGGCAAAGAAAACTTCAACAGCATGCTGGATTTCACTAAGAACATTGTCAAGTCACTAGATATCGACTCCGGTCGGTTCCAAGTTGGTATTGCGACCTATAATACATATATAGTTCACAAGACAATGCTGAATGCATTTCAAAGCTCGGGTGATCTCCTGAGGTTGATAGACAATATTCCATATACTTACGGTAATACAAATCCGTCAGATGCATTGAAGTTTGCCAGGTCGAATATTTTCTCCCCAGAAGGCGGGGACAGACCAGACGCTTCTAACATCATTATACTGATCACTGATGGACTTGCTAACATGAATCCGAGGCGGTCAATTCCGGAGGCAAATCTGGCTCGAGATGAGGGCATACGAGTATTTGTGATGGACATAGGTGTAGGGAGGGCCGCGGAATTAGCTGGAATGGCTAATCAGCCACTTGAACACAACCGATTTAGCGTCGATACATTTGATGATATGGATAAGGTCAAGAATGCATTAATGACCGAGATATGCGAAGGTATATATATTATTTTGTACGACATGCTATATGTATCTATGCTCTCTCCGTTGTATTCTGGTTCGGTCATTACTAAAAATAAGATCTGAACAAACTCATCATAAAATCAATTTTGTAAAATATTACAATTTTTTACCCATTTACCCTATTTGACCCATTGGTGCATGGTCATTTGATACAATGTCATACAACCAACATGGCATGTTTTACTACATGAACAAAGAAACCCCACACTAATACCTGAATATTTTCTCACAAACTGCAGGGATAAATTCTGGTAACACAAATAAAAAATCTAAATTTTCAGAGAGTCGCACATGTATAGCTGTACAGCGAGACATCGTGTTTGTCATTGACTCTTCCTCGAGTGTGGGGACAAGGGGTTTCCGCAAGGTTCTCTCCTGGATAGCAGAGCTCGGACACACTATCGATTTAGACGGCGGTTCATATCGGATAGGAATTATTGTCTATAATACACAGGTCACTAAGAAAATTTACCTCAACCAAGCCACTACCAGGGCAGACCTAGATAGTGTACTAAAGAATATACCATACACGTACGGTAATACTAACACAGCAGGTGGTATCAGGGCCGCTCGGGAAGATCTGTTAGCCCGGGGCCAGGGGAGAAGAGCGGGGGTACAGGGAATGATCGTTCTTATCACCGACGGAGTATCAAATATGAATACGCAGCAGAGTATACCGGAAGCTAACAGTGCAAGGGCTGCTGGGATACAGGTGTACGTTATTGGTGTAGGTTTGACCGACCGACAGGAGATCGATGGGATAGCTAACAAACCTCTCTCCGTTCATCGTATACTTGTTGGCAGCTATGACGCAATGCCAGCGATTTCGAATGATTTATTTGATGGCGTTTGCTCAGGAGGTATTGTGTCACTTACTTACTTGTTTTCTTATGCAATATTCGATAACAAGCTGAAAATATTGTTGTGATAATATATTAACGTTAAAAGAATATCGTTACCCCCAGTATTTCAAAGTTATAGGAACTGTTTTATTGTCTTGTCTTTTATTTATTATTTTAACGTTATCGTTACTGTGATGTCATCATTTGTAATTGTCGCTATCTATTTAAGCCGCTGCTCTCTTAGATATATTTCACGTTTGTTTTCGTGTGCGTATGTCTTGTTTCAAAATTGTTGCCTGTCATTTTTTTTTTTGAATTTCATTTCAGTTTATTTTTGAGTTTTGGTTTTCTAGCAGAACATGTCTTTATCACACTATCATTAATATATTATTTAATATAAAAGTGTGCGTACCGATGTTTTATTATGAAGCCTGGAATAAATATATAACTTTTTGCTCTCTCGTTCACCACATCGACATTTGAATCATTTAAAGTTAATCTACCTATGAAACAAGATAAATTGACATTATTCGAGTAGCTAGCCGTAGCCCTATCCGAATCCTAAATAATTGGCTATAAGTTATGTAATATCACTGTCATTTCCAAACCTTCCAACATTGGCCCACGGAGAGAATAGTTGGGACCACGCGAAGTATAGCGTCATATAGTGTTACTGGTCAGGGATCAGCGTAAGAGTTCTCACATATAGTGTTACTGGTTAGGAATCAGCGTAAGAGCTCTCACATATAGTGTTACTGGTTAGGAATCAGCGTAAGAGTTCTAACATATAATGTTACTGGTCAGGGATCAGCGTAAGAGTTCTAACATATAATGTTACTGGTTAGGAATCAGCGTAAGAGTTTTAACATATGTTACTGGTAAGGAATCAGCGTAAGAGTTCTAACATATAATGTTACTGGTAAGAGATCAGCATCAGAGTTCTAACATATAATGTTACTGGTTAGGAATCAGCGTAAGAGTTCTAACATATAGTGTTACTGGTAAGGAATCAGCGTAAGAGTTCTAACATATAATGTTACTGGTAAGAGATCAGCGTAAGAGTTCTCACATATAATGTTACTGGTCAGGGATCAGCGTAAGAGTTCTAACATATAATGTTACTGGTCAGGGATCAGCGTAAGAGTTCTCACATATAATGTTACTGGTCAGGGATCAGCGTTAGAATTATAACATGTAATGATGTATCAACAGGGGTGGTAAATCCGTTGATACCGTCGCTACCACAACCACAGCCGGGAGCCTCAGGTAAGTTAATTTTTATATACTCTACTTGTTAATGGATATTTTTCATTTATTTATGTATACAAATATTGATTGTAACATACGGAAGTCCATTCACGATTATATTAACGGACATGAAGACCATATTTAATGATATATGTGACTATATATTGATCATTAATACCATAACATTAATCTACAGAAGCTTTCGTCACTGATAAAAGCATTTCTCATTAAAATGATTGATACATATTTAATCAATTGATATATTTGTAACCATTTCATCATTGACAGCGTAAAATATAACAGGAAACGTACAAAAGCATTTCAAACAGCTAAATTATGATATTTCCAATTCATGTTTTCAATGTTTATATTGAATATTCATATTTAGTAATAAGTATTCCGAAATATTATCAATATAGAATAACTTTATATTTTCAGTGATCAAGGAGTGTTCTGATGGAAGAGGCGATCTTTTATTTATCCTCGACTCGTCAACAAGTGTCGGAGATGAAAATTTTCGTAAAATGCTGGATTTCATGAAAGATATCGTCCGAGCGGCTCCGATTGATTCCGGACATTACCAAGTAGCAGTGATAGTCTTCAACTCCGATGTCAAGGTAACTTTGTTACTCGATGCTATTGATAACCAGCGGGACTTGTTGACATACATAGACAATATTCCATACAGTTACGGCAACACCAACACTGCCTCCGCTCTCCAAGCTATGCGCGATACGATTTTCATTCCGTCAAACGGCGATAGGCCAGATGCTCCAAATGTTGCTGTTGTAATGACCGACGGAGAGTCCAACATCAACTCTGGACGGACGATTCCCGAAGCTAATGCCGCGAAAAGGGAAGGTGTCGAGATCTATGGAATAGGTATCGGACTGATGGAAACTTCTGAAATAGACGGGATATCAAGTGTGCCTTTAGACACTCACAGATTCAACGTGGATAACTTCGACAACCTTAACGACATGAAGGCTGACATATTTGCCAAGATATGTATAGGTAAATGCATGCATGGCAAGGCGTATTATTCCAGAGCTATATTTACATTGATTCATTTAATCGTTATTCTATATGATACAGATGTTTATGATTTATATTAAATGCGTTAAATGTCTTAATGGATCATATTCCTGGTAAACAAAACCATGTAATATCAAAAGTTTTTATCACCAATATATAACAATAATTAATCATGATCTTGGCACACACGTCGAGTAACGACGATTGATAAGGAAATCGACCAGTTCGGAACTAAATAGCAATGTACGTAAAATGGCCTGGGTGCGGACATTAACATTTTATATTTGGGAAATAACACAGCAAACCTAGTGTAGTTGGTTACGGGAACATTTCTAGATGTTATCAAAAATAAGCAACAATTTTTAGAGACTTGATTGTGTTTTTGTATATTATGTGTTGTACCACAAACGCATATGCTTCAGCAAATATTGCACATCTATGCTGCTTTTGTATACTGAATTTATGCTGTATTGCTCTAAGAAATATTATCTTACAATAACTTTGCCTATGGCATGGGATTGACAATAATATATTGAAATAATGTATGTAAAATAATCGGAGCCACGGGTACGCCGCTAGACAACCGCATAGTTGTCACGTAAACTGGTAATCGTTCGCGTTTCGCGACAATTTATTATTATCCTGCCTTGCTAGTTATATAAAGCGGACCTGATGTGTTAATATACCAGTGTACGACAAATCAGACTGTCCACGGCCTTGTAACCGATTGATGCTGATTTCAGAAAAGCGAGTAGAAGAAACAACAGTGTCTCGAGAAGCGGATAGTGGCGGTGAGAACACAATACGTTATATATATAACTGTTGGGTGTGCGTTGTGTTCACTTTACATTCAGATTTAACATTATATATGTTCTGTCTATTGTATAAGGAGACTAGATGACCGATCATCCGATCATGTGTTGGATGCGAGCGATGTTTCTATTATTTAAAAAAAAATGTTTAACCAAGTGTCACAAAATACGATATATCATTATTTTGCTTCATTATTACTTTAACAATAACCGTTTTATGTAATTATCTTTGTTACACATGTTTACAGTGTGTGGTTATGACGTCGTATTCGTCTTGGATTCGTCGACAAGTGTAGGAAGACAAAATTTCAAACTTGTCCTAAATTTTACCAAGGGGTTAATACAAAATGCCGATATTGACTCCGGATCCGTTCGGGTAGGTCTCCTGACCTTTAGCTCCCGATCTAGAGTGCGTTTCTTTCTGAATACATTCTCATCAAAATCTTCCGTAATGGCAGCCATAGATGAAATTCCATATGAATTTGGTAGTACTAACACCGCTGACGCTTTACGTGATATGAGAGTGGAATTGTATTCGCCAAACAATGGGAATAGGCGGGGAGTTCCGGACATTGCTATTGTATTAACAGACGGCATATCGACCATTAATTCTGCTAGAACAATTCAGGAGGCCGAAAGAGCAAAACTGGCCGGGATACATATATATGCCGTTGGTATAAACCTACGTGACACAGCAGAACTTGATCAGATAGTCTCAAGACCTGTAGAACATAACCGGTTCACTGTCACTGATTTTGGAGGTCTGGATGAACTAAGGGACACTTTGGTGTCTTCATTCTGTCCTGGTTGGTAATATCTTCGCTATGTTGGTGATGGTGATATACTTGGTGTGTGTCAATGTTTGTAGTCTATATAGTTGGAAATGTTTGCTGTCATTAAGTTTGGAGATATATCTGTTACACGTGCCGGGTATTGTGCTTTATGTTTGTCTGTATGGCTATATGTTTTCAATTCCGGACGTGATATGATGTCCAGTGTCTGTGGTGGTGTTTTTATCTATATTACACTACATGCAAGTATAGTCTTTGGTGGGTTTTATTGGCGGTGCGGTGACTTTTGTATTGTAACAGTGAATTACGTTTTCTCCACGTTGTGGAGAATGTTTTATTGGTGTTGAAATGCTTATCGTTATTAACATTGTCAATTGCAGGCCGCATATATTTGTATGTATATGCTGTCTGTCATCCAGTGGCTTTATATGGAATTTATTCATAAATATTATGACATATAAATAGAGTTAAGTAATACCATAACATAAGTGGCTAATTGGTTCATATGTAAGTATATCAGCACACATTTTGTCAAGCAAGATAATTACATGAAGTACCATAGGAGAATTGGTGTACTGATACATACATTTATGACCACGGAACACGCTTGACTCTGAACATGTAATAAGACCAGAAGACGGGGAAGACGTAATATTTTAATTCCATACCGGAAAAAAGCAACATAAGCGACAAATGCTGATTTTAGATTGTCATCAACAGATCATATCAATGAACGAACTGATAAGTCGTCATATATTGTACACAGACCAATGACATCAACAGATCATATCAATGAACGAACTGATAAGTCGTCATATATTGTACACAGACCAATGACATCAACAGATCATATCAATGAACGAAATGATAAGTCGTCATATATTGTACACAGACCAATGACATCAACAGATCATATCAATGAACGAACTGATAAGTTGTGATATATTGTACACAGACCAATGACATCAACAGATCATATCAATGAACGAACTGATAAGTCGTCATATATTGTACACAGACCAATGACATCAACAGATCATATCAATGAACGAACTGATAAGTCGTCATATATTGTACACAGACCAATGACATCAACAGATCATATCAATGAACGAACTGATAAGTCGTCATATATTGTACACAGACCAATGACATCAACAGATCACATCAATAACGAATTGATAAGTCGTCATATATTGTACACAGACCAATGACATCAACAGATCATATCAATGAACGAACTGATAAGTCGTCATATATTGTACACAGACCAATGACATCAACAGATCATATCAATGAACGAACTGATAAGTCGTCATATATTGTACACAGACCAATGACATCAACAGATCATATCAATAAACGAACTGATAAGTCGTCATATATTGTACACAGACCAATGACATCAACAGATCATATCAATGAACGAAATGATAAGTCGTCATATATTGTACACAGACCAATGACATCAACAGATCATATCAATGAACGAACTGATAAGTCGTCATATATTGTACACAGACCAATGACATCAACAGATCATATCAATGAACGAACTGATAAGTCGTCATATATTGTACACAGACCAATGACATCAACAGATCATATCAATGAACGAACTGATAAGTCGTCATATATTGTACACAGACCAATGACATCAACAGATCATATCAATGAACGAACTGATAAGTCGTCATATATTGTACACAGACCAGTGACATATTTCGAAAAGAGACAATCAATTTTATTTTAAGCAAGACTTGGATACGCCACATAATGTTTTTGTGTATACCACTTCCCTTTCAGATATCCCTGCTCCTCCTCCGCACTCGGTGGAGTTAGGTGAGTCGGTTACGGGGTCTACCAGGTTCATGTTAATTAAATCATAAACACGAATGGAAGATCTCATATATTCCACATGCAATCCACGATTGGAAAAGTTGAGATATTTATTCCAATAAAAATTATGAGGTATCTGATACATAGTTTTATAGAAATAGATATATTTTTTAAAGTTAATTAAGAAAATATTCACAATTCAATCATATTTGATAAAAAAACGTTCGCTGCATCTGGCGCATATATTAAGCGAGAGCGATAAAATAGCATTTGATTCGCAATATTGTTGCATGCTGCTAGGTATTTATTTGCAAATCATTGCCTGCATTTTAGCGTGCAAGTCGCTGCGACAGGATATAGTCTTCATCCTTGATTCGTCCACAAGCGTCGGGAAAAGGAACTTTCAGAAAATGCTGAATTTTACAAAAGATTTTCTGCTGGCTGCTGACATTGATTCCGGTAGTGTCCGTGTTGGACTGATAACCTATAGTACCTCGGTCACTATTCACTTTTACCTGAACACGTTTAGCACGAAAGCAGAGGTATTCTCCGCCATTGATGACGTATTATATCAAGCAGGGAGTACCAATACAGCTGATGCCCTTAAAACTCTAACTGCCGACATGTTTACTCAAGGTCATGGTGACCGTGACGATGTCCCGAGCGTCGTAGTGGTAGTCACAGATGGGGTGTCAAACATCAATATGCGGCAGACCATCCCAAGAGCAGACGAAGCGCGATTATCTGGCATAGCAATATACGCAATAGGTATTGGCATTAAAGAAACAGCAGAGCTTCAAGGAATAGCAAATACTCCGACTGAAGATTTCCTTTATACCATTGAAGACTTCACAGAGCTGGACCAAGTAAAGGAGACGTTGTTTGAATCTTTCTGCCTCGGTAACATTATTTCTATAGTTGGAATGACGGTTTAAACACTTCTACTGACGCTTACGCTTCTGTCCCAAACTCGTCTCATCCTGCAGTATCCATTTTTGTGTTGCGAGGACATTGTACGACCTTCTAATTTTGCTTTTTTAAGCTTTTTACGGTGATGTTATGAGTTTTGTCTTTTCTATCTGCTAACTGCGTTTTGTAATAATTACGTTTGATCTCTCTATTTCTTTATCATCTGCTCTAACACCAACGTCTAGTCTCTCTCCGTCTTTGTTGGGATTATATACATTGTGTACTACCCAATACTCATGAATCGTTTTCTCTTGTAGTTATTTTATCAATTGAAATTGATGTAGTCGCCATTGAATTAAAATATCCTCTTGGCTGATAATTGAATACACGTTTTCTAGTTTAGTTAGTTTAGTTTACATACTATAAATATTTGGTGGAGTCTCCTTTGGTGTGAATGTTTCTATTACATATCATAATAAGCATGGAACTGAAGTCTGTTGTATCTTACATTGTAGTAGTTGAATACAAATCAGGGAGAAGTTTCTGTTTGACGAAATACAGAAACCATGAGGTGCCTTATCGTGAAAGTAATATAACAGTAACAAACTATAACCGAACCAATTTTATTTGTTTCAGAAGAACCTAAACCGACCCGTGGTATTTCTTGTGAGTAATAATATGAGAAATGTTATACATAAGTCAGATATGTTTAAATATTACATATCATAATATATATCATTTCGTCAGAATCTTCAGTGATAAAAGAAACAATGATAAATGATGGAATTACCTATGAATACCAAACGTTTATTGTTCATATTTAATTCATGGGAGGGTAACTCTTAACTGTTCAATTTGTGTTAAAACAATGGACATCTAATATCTGCATAAACATATATTTTGTGTATGTAGGGGCGGGAGCATTTATCTAAAAAAAAAAAACAACAAAAAACAAGCATTCCTACGGAGTAAAGAAAAATAAAAAAATAAATGTTTTATTCCATTACCCGGTTTGTACATTCTTTTGAATATATTTGGTCGATAAATCAGAAGGTAGAACACCTGGTCCTATCCTGGTACAATGGTCTTCAGTCGAATATTTATATTTGCTCTTAGTTAGTCTTCGTTTTACCGATTTTTAGTTCAAATAACGGTTTTGGTTGCATGTCGATATTGTCTGTTTCTTTTTGCTTTTTGATTAGAATTCAAACAAAGTAAGGACCCATTCAGTAGTTAGTCGTACATGAAATATAATATGTTCAACTATTTTTTTCTGTGTAAATTCTTTATCATATTGCATTTCTTATTAGCAATCTTATTTCAAAATATACTTAAAAACCTTCCAATTCATAAACGAAAAGACTATGTTAACCTAATCACTCACGATTCTAGAACACACAAAATGTATCTTATATTCAGTGGTAAGGGTTACTTATTATAATAATTTATTTCAACTAGTTCAGCAGACTATCTGTTTATTTAAATTCAAATTTTACGAATACAATAATTTCTGTTATTCTTTTATTTCCATATTTAGCGTGTTTCCCACCAAAGCTCGATATCATATTCATAGTCGATTCATCAACAAGTGTCGGCACAGCTAACTTCCAACGTATCATAGATTTTATCAAAGACTTCCTGGCGTTTGCTGACATTGACTCTGGTAACACTCGAGTTGGCATGGTTGTTTATAGTACCAGTGTATCAATAGAGTTTTATCTGAACCAGTACGCAACGAAATCTGAAGTGTTCCATGCGATAGACCAAATCGAGCATTCATTCGGAAACACATTTACAGCCGGTGGAATTATGGCTATGAGAACCGAAATGTTTACACAAGCCAACGGAGACAGGCCTGGCGTCCCGAACATTGCTGTCATCATAACCGACGGTCAGTCAAACATACAGGCAGCAAAAACAATACCAGAAGCGGAAGCAGCGAAACAGTCCGGAATTGAAATATATGCCATTGGCATAGGTCTCCTTGAAACGGACGAATTAAAGGGTATGGCTAGCGAACCCCTAGGGGATCATCTTCATCTCGTACAGGATTTCACGGAACTGACTGCACTCCTGGCGAGAATATTTGAAGCTGTTTGCATTGGTATACTATTTATCTTATTCACAATGTGAAAACGCTTGCGGCTTTCACGTTTAAACGTGGCGTAGATTTGCGCATTTTAAATATCGGCGCAGCATGATCTAGTTAACGATAGCGCTGCGTTGGGTGTATAAGTGTAATAAGATAATACGATATAACGGTTTAGTTGGTGGTTATATATTCATAAATCATAGTCTAGATAGGTTATATATCATCCTTAAACTGACTGATACAATACGTATATGGTTCTCTCTAGTATTCCACTTTAGTTGGTAGCCTTTGATTTGCATGCGGATTTCATACTTCAGTAATCCTTTCCAGCTGATCTTCCATTAGAATTGTGTGCGGTGTTTTGATGACATTTCTGTTTAGTTGGCGTTTAGTTGATACTGTAATTGTGATATTTTTTGTTTGCTTGTTTTGTTTGTTTGTTTGTTTTTTTGGGTTTTTTTTTTGTGTGGTTTGGTGATTTTGTTTTTCATATGTGTTGTGGCTCCTCGTATGGAATATTATTTAGAAATTTCAAATCGAATTATACTCCTTATGGGATCGATAATAAGCTTTGGGGTCAGGGTGCTGTACTGCAAAAAAAAATGCATTCAATTATATTAACTCTGGTAAAAATTAAAAAGAAACTGGTTTTACATACCATTGTAAGAATTCTTAAACCATTCGGTGGTAGAGTTAATGATTATAAGCATCGACAAAATATTTGAAATAAATAGTTATATAAATCTAATAAAATTAACATGTGCTGCTCTATACAGAAGAGGAAGGACCAGTAGCCAGTCCAGCCCCTCCCTTTACTACCAGGTCTGCCGCGATTGGTGAGTTAACATTGGCTAACTAACTTTCCCTTTCTTTATTGTTACATTGATTATTTATCATGTGTTCATATTTGCCTTTAATGGTTATAAGGCTTTTGTGTAAGGTTACACGTTATCATTATCTTAATGTTTTTGTGTAAGGTTACACGTTATCATTATCTTAATGTTTTTGTGTAAGGTTACACGTGATCATTATCTTAATGTTTTTGTGTAAGGTTACACGTTATCATTATCTTAATGTTTTTGTGTAAGGTTACACGTTATCATTATCTTAATGTTTTTGTGTAAGGTTACACGTTATCATTATCTTAATGTTTTTGTGTAAGGTTACACGTTATCATTATCTTAATGTTTTTGACATACGTTGTTTATGCATTATTATTTGTGAGCCCGGACCACATTTATTGGACAGTAACAATGAAAGGTTGTTTGTTTTTGTGTTGGTCAAGATAGTATCAGTATACCAAAACGAATCCCTTAATAAGAATGTTGTTCGGGTATTGGTGCGTAACGAAATCCATTTCTCTCTCTCTCTCTGTCTCTCTCTCTCTCTCTCTGTCTGTCTCTCTCTCTCTCTCTCTCTCTCTCTCTCTCTCTCTCTCTCTCTCTCTCTCTCTCTCTCTCTATATATATATATATATATATATATGATGGTTGTTCTTATTGATTTCAAAGCGTGTGGGCAAAGTGAACAGGATATCATTTTTGTCCTGGATTCCTCTACAAGTGTTGGTACTGACAATTTTCGTGAGGTCCTGAATTTCGTCAAAGATCTGCTGTCGAATGCTGATATCGATTCTGGGCGAGTTCGTGTGGGAACACTCATTTATAGTACAGGTGTTGAAGTAAGATTCAATCTAAATGAGTTTAACACCAAAGCTGATGTATTTAGAGCAATAGATAATATACCGTACATACTTGGAAACACCAACACTGCCGGTGGTATCCGAGTAATGAGTACTGAAATGTTTACATCAAGGAATGGTGATAGAGAAGGTATTCCGAATATTGCATTTGTAATAACTGATGGTCAGTCTAATATAAACACAAAAGATACTATTCCAAATGCTGAGCTTGCTCGGATATCTGGTATTGATATATATGCTATTGGAATCGGGCTACTGGAAACTACGGAACTTGAGGGGATTTCCAGCAGACCTCTAGAAGAATTTCTGTTCACTGTCGAGGAATTCACGGAGTTACAGGGATTGAAGGAGACAATATTTGAAACCGTCTGTCCAGGTACTCCCCTAAGATATATATGTCTGTTCTGTCTGGTAAATGTCGATTATTGTCTATCGGTATTGCTGATGAAAAGAGGGCTTGTTTTATTGTTGAATGTGTGTTCAGTATCTCAGAGTAAAGTTACTGTAAACATGAACAAATAGATGTAATGTGAGTGTAATCCTAACACCTGTTCCATAACCTAATGTCATAGCATTTAATATAATTCAAAAAATTAATTGCATCGACCGCCAGTTCTTGTATTATTATTAAAAAACCACAATGACAGATGAATAAAATATAAAAGTACATATAGTTTAATCATTAAAATTTTAAAGAAACTCCTGCTCCAACTACGGATCCAACAACAACCACGACAACTATACCGCCTACCACTTTATCTGGTACGTATGAGCATAGTGTGTACGACATCAATGCTTTAATGACGATATACCTAAACAATCTGTATAGTGCAACCTAAATATTACCATGTGATTATTTTAGTCCAATTTAGTGTAGTGCTACCTAAACGTATAAATATCACCATGTAATTATCTTATTCCAATCCCGATGTTATGTACCATCTAGTTAATTATCCATGGCACAGGGTCATTTTTTTTTATCGCAAACCGAATTTGGTTTAGTTTTTCGTTATCCAATAACGTTAGTAAAAACTGAAGCTTCAAAAATACTGTACTTTAAGTAATTTAATTAAAAAAAATATCCCAATGGTTTCAGCTTGTGTGTCGACAGAACAGGATATCGTGTTTGTACTTGATTCATCTACTAGTGTTGGTGACGACAACTTCCGGCGAATCATTGACTTTGTAAAGTCCTTCTTAAATATAGCGGAAATCGATTCTGGAGCAGTTCGTGTTGGCGTTCTCACTTATAGCACTGATGTAAACATTCAGTTCCTACTGAATACATGGGGGACTAAGGATGACATATATCGAGCCTTAGATGTTATACCATACGCGTATGGTAGCACAAACACAGCAGATGCGCTGAAAATGATGAGAACTGAGATGTTCCGAACGTTTGCAGGAGATAGGCCTTATGTTCCGAACATTGCTATAGTTGTCACAGACGGTGTATCAAATATCAACTCGAGGCAGACCGTCCCTGAAGCGGATAACGCGAAATCAGCCGGTATACAAATTTACGCTCTAGGAATAGGCATCACAGAAAAGAAGGAACTTAAACAAATAGCTAGTTCTCCTTTATCTGATTATCTGTACACTGTAGAAGATTTCTCGGAATTGGATCTCCTCCAGGATAACATCTTCAGGAATTTCTGCCCTGGTTAGTGAAGGTTTATGATATAATTAAAGAATCGTATAATAAGTTAAAACAAAAATTAATATATATTGCGTTTTTTTTTAAAAAATATCCGATATGTATACAGTTTAAAGTGATTTGCTTAAAACGACAAGCGATTTTCGTATTCAGGCATAACAAAATTCTGTATTTAAAAAAAAACAATGTTTAAAGAACGGAAACTTGTAAACAACAGACCTTAATTGATGACATTTTTGTTTAAAATTTCGAATGATTTTTCAGTTTCAAGTCCAACAACACAGCCCGTAGGTGAGTTTACGTGCCGTTAATGTTCCGTACGTCAACTTGTAACATTTTATAAATTGATGTCATCATTCCACTAATAAAACAAAAATATGGACATGCACGTTTTTTCCATTTCCAGATATAACCTAAATATTTTTGGCTCTAGGATTACAAATTAAGAACAACTTTCCGATTGAATGTTGCAACAGTTTTAAATTCTGAAATGCATGTATAAAAATGTTTATAAACATCGCTGTAAATATTTCAAACTGGGCAACAGTTCTTTTCATTTGATATATAAGTAAGCGTATAATTAATAGTTATCGTCACTTTACTGTCGTAAAGTTGAAACATCCCTAGATACAAAATGTCTTCTCTGTGGAGGATAACGATCAAGTCCTAAACATTCTAGAAACATAAAGGATTATCGCAGTGTATTAGGACTAAACATTAATTTACGAACTCACGCTTGAATGTGTTACTTGCCCAAATATTCACTCTAAAACAATTGAAATACGTCATTAACTTATACAGATATTATAATTTGAGTTGAACATCATGAATGCAGCTTAGTTCTGATATTTACATAATGACTATATCAAAGTACTTATTCTATTAACAGTAAGGTGCGTGGGTGTTCCACAAGATTTGATATTCGTCCTGGATTCCTCAACCAGTGTTGGTGATGACAACTTTCGACGAATGTTGGAATTCGTAAAGGACATTCTTTTACTCGCCGACATCGACTCTGGCAATGTCAGGGTAGGCGTTTTGATATATAGTTCTGGGGTAGAAATACAATTTCATTTAAATGAATACCAAACACAAGCTGCCGTATTTCAGGCTATTGATAAGGTGCCATATATACTAGGTAGTACGAACACAGCGGATGGATTAATGGTCATGCGCAATGAAATGTTTTCATTTCAACATGGTGACCGTCCTGATGTCCCCAATGTAGGTATAGTTGTAACAGATGGACAATCCAATATAAACTCGCTGAGAACCATCCCTGAGGCCAACGAAGCCAAGTCGTCAGGGATAGATATATATGCTATTGGCATAGGACTAAAAGAGACCAAAGAGTTAAAGGGAATAGCTAGTGAGCCATTAGAGGATTTCCTGTACACGGTGAGAGGGTTCGAGGACTTACACAATCTCAAGGATAGGATGTTCGAGTCCATCTGTCCGGGTAACACAGTTTGTAATTTCTGGTGGAGGTTAATTACTTAACTATTTCTAACATGCTCTAGCTCATGACTGGCGTCGCTAACACAGGTGTTAAATGTTCACCTAAATATGTTCCTGTAATTTTGACGTCATATCGATGTTACTGTTGGTCGTAATGTTGATCGTCTTTGTGTCTGCTATGATTTGTGGAACATCATGTATAACGGTCTGCTGGTATGCACATATGAACTGATATATCACGAAGTAACCTCCTCACTTATATGCTGTCGTATAAAAATGTCGCTGAAAGTGTTTGTGGACTGTTTGGGATAGGTATATATTGCCTTATAATGGAATAATCAGTGTTTGTCGGCTGTTTTGGGTGTGTCTCGTGTCATAATGGAATAAACCAGTGTTTGTCGGCTGTTTGGGGTGTGTCTTGTGTCGTAATGGAATAATCAGTGTTTGTCGGCTGTTTGGGGTGTGTCCCGTGTCATAATGGAATAAACCAATGTTTGTCGACTGTTTAGTATGTGTCTTGTTTCATAAAGAAAAAAACCAGTGATTGTTGGCTGTTTGGGCGGGGTGTATCTTGTCTCATAATGGAATAAACCAGTGTTTGTCGGCTGTTTGGGGTGTATCTTGTCTCATAATGGAATAATCAGTGTTTGTCGGCTGTTTGGGATGGGTGTATCTTGTCTCATACTGGTATATATCAGCGTTTGCTGGGATCGAAAGCCAATGTAATGATTATTTTATATATTGTTTGCCGTCGTATGTCATGTAAACATCGTCATTAAATCAATGTGGTGTGTATCTAACTAGAAATATATATCTAACTTAATAATGACCTCCATATACCTGAAATGACCATCAGGTGTGACATCATATATTCGGTAACGGGCTAGTCTTGTCATGTGGTACAATATGTTTGCTTTATACGGTGCTATTCCGAGTACATTATAGCTATATAATAAATCGATTCTTCGGAATATTTTTAGAAAGATGTTATCTTAAAAATTAATTTTAGGCTGTGATTGCATAACAGATAGTAATGATAAAGCTCTGGAATTCTGTAAATTTTAATATTATCGTAATGGTAGAGTAAAATATATTTTTAGTGATTTAATAAACGCTGAAATGATACAGTGTCATTATTGTAGTTTGATTACCATGTAATAAAAATAAATATCTAGAAATATCAACACCAACGACAACGTCAACAACGACGACAACATCACCAACAACGACGACGACGACGACAATTATCCCGACAACATTACAGAGTGTGGGTTAGTGTGAAAATATATAAATATATTACTTATTGACATATAATGAAAATAGCTCAGCCAACAATTGAATATATATTGGAACATATCCATATAATGCGATTGCCTCATTTTGTGCGATGAAAATGAATACATGTGTATTCAATCAATTTAAAGTTTCATTTAAATTTCAAATATAACCATACTTAAATGATGTTTAAATAATGAAATAAAAGTAAATCGTCACCATAAAGGCATTTCAACTTCCGCTGTTCGCTTTAAATTACCTATTATTATTTTAATCTAACTGGTTATATCATGTTAACCTTAAGAACGTTTAGTTCAACGTTCATACCGATGCTAATTACAGCTTGCAGCAACGATGAAAAAGATATCATTATCATTTTGGATTCCTCTACAAGTGTTGGTGACAAAAATTTTATAAAAATGCTGGAGTTTGCGCAGAACATTCTAAAGAACGCCGACGTGGATTCTGGTAGAGTTCGAGTTGGTGTAGTAACCTACAGCAGTTCTGTAAAGGTTCAATTCCACCTTAACTCATTCAGAAGTCTGTCCGCCGTATTAAATGCGATCGAGGAGATCTCGTTCATGCCTGGTAGCACTAATACCGCCGACGCTCTGAAGACAATGCATAATGATATGTTTACTCGTGAACGTGGTGATCGTCCCGATGTTCCAAACATTGCTATTATTGTAACTGACGGTGTTTCGAACATCCACTCTCGGCGAACCATTCCGGAAGCGGAAGAGGCTAGAGAGGATGGGATAGTCATATACGCTTTGGGTATAGGCCTTACTGAAACAAAAGAGCTGAAAGGAATATCCAGTCTCCCAACTGAAGAGTATCTTTATTTAGCCGAGGACTTTACACAGCTTGATGAACTCGAGAGAAATTTGTTCAAATCTTTCTGTCAAGGTATTTTTATTTCTAATATTATATAAAAAAAAACATTCTTGAATAAGTTCATAAAACATAAAATCATTTAAACGAAGAGACATAGCCATTGTGGTTGATGCTGAGTTTAGTTATAAGTGTAACGTGTTTACAATTATGTCGAAATGTGCTGTTATATTTTTTTTTTCGTTACAAACTTATCTTTTACTGAATATACCTGGATATGATAATGCAGGCAGGTTTGGGATATAAATGCGTACAGCGATTTCTACAAATAATGATATTTTTGCAGATCCTCTACCAGAAATACATGAGCCTGTCGGTGAGTTGTTGTTTAAATGCATCTGATATATCCGAATGTCTGCCCTTTATGTTGACATTCACAATTTACCCATCTGGTTCTGCACGAATGAGATGAACTCGGTACTGAAAGGGAATTATAGGTTCGGGTTCTGTTAAAATCAGTCGCCCTATCAAACGATCAAAATCATAGCACTGCTTTATTGATACCATTAACTACTCACTCGAAGAAAAGAAATATATGTTTATTTTAACCTTAAATCAAATCGATTTTAACATGTAACCTACAGACTGGAAAGAGTTATGATAAAATGACAGCGTTATTTACATGAAATTAATTATCAACGTCACAATTTAAATACTATTTCAACTATAACACGCGCATTGAATAATTCAAGTATCCATTCGTGTTTAGCCTGCGAATCAGATGAACAAGACATCGTGTTTGTGCTGGATTCCTCTACGAGTGTGGGAACTGGAAACTTCAAGGAGATGCTGGACTTTGTCAGGGACATGTTATTGGATGCTGATGTTGATTCCGGGTCTGTCCGAGTAGGAGTTGTCCTGTACAGTACCGATGTCTCCGTGGAGTTCCATCTAAACACCTTCAACAACAAGCCAGAACTGTTCAGCGCTATAGAGAACATCAGGTACATGTACGGGAACACTAACACGGCAGGCGGATTGACAGCTCTGACAAGTGAGATGTTTATAACCAGAAACGGGGACCGACCTAGCGCCAGGAACATTGCTTTTATACTCACTGACGGACAGTCCAACATAAATTCAGCCGACACCATTCCTGCTGCTGAGGACGCCAAGGGAGCCGGGATTGAGATATATGCTATCGGGATTGGTCTAGCAGAAGTTGACGAACTCAAGGGAATTTCCAGTCAACCCTTGTCCAAGTACTTACATACTGTTGACGATTTCACAGAACTGGAAGGATTACGGGAGAATATGTTCAACACAATATGTGCCGGTATTGAATCATCTAGACGATATTGTGTTCAGCTTGATTGGATATCTTTAAAAAATCTTTAAAATATACCCAATAGGTGTAGCTGGTATGATGTTCATTGCAGTAAATTTAATGCAGTGCCTACCTTCAATGTATTGCACGATGATGATACTACTTCTTCTTACAAACAAGAAAAGGTGCCATCACCGTATTAAGTGATTAGCTGCCGATATGAATTCGAGATAAGTAAAAACATATTGCGCTTTTGATAAATATATTACCCGAGAATTATACTTACATCGTAAACTTTGAAAAGTCATGCATTTTGTCGGCAATTTAGTACGGAGCATAAATTAATCAATTTGGCTTAACTGCGATCAAATCAATGTTGTGATTGGGAAGCTTACTGATGAACTAGACGTTACCCACACGTGACAAGTTAGCAGTATAGGCAAATTGAATCTTACCAATAAGATTTTAAATGACGTAAAGAAAATTCATCTTCAAATTTCAAGATATTTAACTTCTTATATTTTTTCATGACTATTTATGATTAACAACATAATTACAAATCTTATTAAAATTAAACATAAATATTAAAGAAGTCTTTATTAACATCGATATAGTGATATTTTGAGAAAGAAGTGTAATGTAAAGAGATACAAAATCATACTATCTTTACTTGTGGATAGCTAGATAAAATATATCATGTTTAAATTAAGTAAAATGAAGTAAAACAGCAATTTATATCGATATATAGAAACAACAACAACGGCATCTCCACCAACAACGACCCCGACTACGACAACAACAATAACAACAACAACAACATCAATAACAACTGTACCAACAACGACTCAGAGTGTAGGTTAGTGTGTAATATTTCTGCTGAAATATCAATTCTCGTCCTTTGGCTTCAATCAAACTGATTCTGTTTTCATTAATTATCTTATTTTTCATTTTATTACGGGAACATGATACTTATAACTTTGGACCAATAATTTCATGTGTTGTGTTAAAGTATATCACCGCTTTAGATCCTCGTGGTGTCATCAGTGATAGTGGGATCATGTGATAATGGATATTCAAATGATAATATCATAATTTAAATCGGTTAGTGAAAAGCAAACATTTAAATAAAAAAGTAACAAAATAAAAAAAAAAAAAAAAGGCTAGAAAAAAAAAACAAAAACAAAAACAAAAACCACCAATGCATTGCTAATCAAATACGTTATCATTGACTACAGTTATACTTACAACGTGAATGCTATTTGCAGTCTGTAGCAGCAATGAAAAAGATATCATTATCATTTTGGATTCCTCTACAAGTGTTGGTGACAAAAACTTTATAAAAATGCTGGAGTTTGCGCAGAACATTCTAAAGAACGCCGACGTGGATTCTGGGAGAGTTCGAGTTGGTGTAGTAACCTACAGCAGTTCTGTAAAGGTGCAATTCCACCTTAACTCATTCAGAAGTCTGTCCGCCGTATTAAATGCGATCGAGGAGATCTCGTTCATGCCTGGTAGCACTAATACCGCCGACGCTCTGAAGACAATGCATTATGATATGTTTACTCGTGAACGTGGTGATCGTCCCGATGTTCCAAACATTGCTATTATTGTAACTGACGGTGTTTCGAACATCCACTCTCGGCGAACCATTCCGGAAGCGGAAGAGGCTAGAGAGGATGGGATAGTCATATACGCTTTGGGTATAGGCCTTACTGAAACAAAAGAGCTGAAAGGAATATCCAGTCTCCCAACTGAAGAGTATCTTTATCTAGCCGAGGACTTTACACAGCTTGATGAACTCGAGAGAAATTTGTTCAAATCTTTCTGTCAAGGTATTTTTATTTCTAATATTATATAAAAAAAAACATTCTTGAATAAGTTCATAAAACATAAAATCATTTAAACGAAGAGACATAGCCATTGTGGTTGATACTGAGTTTAGTTATAAGTGTAACGTGTTTACAATTATGTCGAAATGTGCTGTTATAATTTTTGTTTTCGTTACAAACTTATCTTTTACTGAATATACCTGGATATGGTAATGCAGGCAGGTTTGGGATATAAATGCGTACAGCGATTTCTACAAATAATGATATTTTTGCAGATCCTCTACCAGAAATACATGAGCCTGTCGGTGAGTTGTTGTTTAAATGCATCTGATATATCCGAATGTCTGCCCTTTATGTTGGCATTCACAATTTACCCATCTGGTTCTGCACGAATGAGATGAACTCTGTACTGAAAGGGAATTATAGGTTCGGGTTCTGTTAAAATCAGTCGCCCTATCAAATGATCAAAACATAGCACTGTTTTATTGGTACCATTAACTACTCACTCGACGAAAAGAAATATATGTTTATTTTAACCTTAAATCAAATCGATTTAAACACGTTAACCTACAGACTGGAAAGAGTTATGATAAAATGACAGAGTTATTTACATGAAATTGATTATCAATGTCACAATTTAAATACTATTTCAACTATAACACGCGCATTGAATAATTCAAGTATCCATTCGTGTTTAGCCTGCGAATCAGATGAACAAGATATCGTATTTGTGCTGGATTCCTCTACGAGTGTGGGAACTGGAAACTTCAAGGAGATGCTGGACTTTGTCAGGGACATGTTATTGGATGCTGATGTTGATTCCGGGTCTGTCCGAGTAGGAGTTGTCCTGTACAGTACCGATGTCTCCGTGGAGTTCCATCTAAACACCTTCAACAACAAGCCGGAACTGTTCAGCGCTATAGAGAACATCAGGTACATGTTCGGGAACACCAACACGGCAGGCGGATTGACAGCTCTGACAAGTGAGATGTTTATAACCAGAAACGGGGACCGACCTAGCGCCAGAAACATTGCTTTTATACTCACTGACGGACAGTCCAACATAAATTCAGCCGACGCCATTCCTGCTGCTGAGGACGCCAAGGGAGCCGGGATTGAGATATATGCTATCGGGATCGGGTTAGCAGAAGTTGACGAACTCAAGGGAATTTCGAGCCAACCTTTGTCCAAATATTTACATACTGTTGACGATTTCACAGAACTGGAAGGATTGCGGGAGAATATGTTCAGCTCAATTTGCACCGGTATTTTTTACTTTGATTCTGATTATTTTTCAACAAATAAGCGACAATCGAAAATCAAATATAAATAAAGCATATTTAAAGTAGGTAATATTATCAAACTGCATCAAAAGTAATGATGATAAAATGACGAGAAACGCCCTCTACTATGTAAAATAGTTTTAATTTATAGATAAGATCTGGTTAAGATTTAGATTATAATTATGTCACCATTTTTTTCCCGATCATAGCAAAGACTACCCCGGGACCCACCTTACCAGTTACAACGCCGCGTCCAAGTACGACTTTAACCGGTAATATAATTATTTAACAACAAATATAATTGAACTTGTAAATGTCGTATATTTGATACTTTTTTACTGTAATAAAATATCTGTTTGTCCTTAATCATGCAGTCCTGTTCGTATCGTATGGTAGGATATTTCTAATGGTATCCCTGGTTCTTACTTAAGTATCCTGCCATCATTTTTTTGACCTTATGACAGTACGGTTTTGTTTAGATACCATTCTACACTGTATCATGACGAAAAGAAAATTAATATCTTTATCCAATACATTTTTTATTCATACTACAACTAAACGGATGAAATTTGTTCATTTTGCAGTCTGTGGTAGTGGAAAGCGAGATATAGTTTTTGTGATTGATTCATCCACAAGCGTTGGAACAGACAATTTCAAAAAGGTTTTAGGTTTTGTGAAGGATTTGTTGAGCACTGCTGATATAGATTCCGGTGCAGTAAGGGTCGGTGTCGTTCTCTACAGTTCAGAGGTCATCGTTCAATTTCATCTCAATACATTTAAAACAAAAACGGCTGTCTTCCGTGCCATTGACGACATTTCCTATATTTATGGTAACACTAATACAGCCGGAGGACTGCTCACATTGACAGAGGAAATGTTCACTACTGCCAACGGTGATAGGGGAAATGTTCCGAACGACGCTTTTGTTATTACGGACGGAGAATCTAACATCAATTCACGGCAAACTGTACCTCAAGCCGAGATGGCAAGGTCTGCTGGAATCGATATATATGCAATTGGAATAGGCTTGACTGAAACTGTGGAACTGAAGGGGATTTCAAGCAAGCCACTCGACAAATTTCTATATGTTGTTGATGATTTTGCAGATTTACAAGGTCTTCAGGAAGACATGTTTGAATCGCTGTGCCCCGGTAATTATATATCTAGTATGTGAGGACTAGGGAAATAAATAAAATAAATTAGATAATATGCAGCTATAATTGATAAGAGTAATTTAAACATTTAAAACATTTGTAATAAAGGACTATATTTTGACTGTCGTTTCTTAGTTTTAACATTTGTTTTTCGGTCTGGTTATATTTCCATAAATAAAATTAAATAATGTTTGGTTGTTATTTCAAAATAGGGTTTCTTAGTATCAAAAGTTAATATACCTGATGCATTTCATAAATAGCAACCTCTCCAACTTCAACGACAACTACCACCACTCATCCGACTACCACCACTAAAACAACTACCACTTCTCTTCCAACAACCACCACGACAACTCCAGTACCATCAACCACGTTACCGGGTAATTATTTTGGGGATGCAGATAATTACTAAAGCATAGACTATTTTGTCAGATAAGCATAAATAGAAATGATATTTTATTCTCCTTAAAACAACGGCTTCATTCTAGTATTTGAGCTTTTTTGGACACGGAAATACTTTTTGATTTCATTAATGTATATTTCTTTTTATCATTATGGAACCAGTCTGCGTATCAGAAAAACAGGATATCGTGTTCATATTGGATTCGTCTACAAGCGTTGGGAAAAACGATTTCAAAAAGATTTTAGACTTTACAAAGACGTTCCTCAGTAATGCAGACATTGACAACGGGCGTGTTCGGGTTGGTATCATAGTGTACAGCAGTGACGTGCAAATCCAGTTCCACCTAGATACATATTCTACAAAGGCTGCCATCATGGCCGCCATCGATTCCATCGACTTTATGCCAGGGAGTACGAACACTGCTGGGGGGCTACGGCGCATGCGCAACGACATGTTTACTCCACAGAAAGGAGACCGGCCGCGGGTCCAGAACATCGCCATAATAATAACAGATGGAGTTTCGAATATAAATTCACAGAAAACAATCCCGGAAGCGGAAGCAAGCAGGAATGACGGAATAGATATTTATGCTTTGGGTATAGGAATCGTTGATACCGTTGAATTGGAACAAATAGCAAGTCAACCACTGGAGGACTATCTGTATACTGTTAAAGACTTTTCTGAACTAGACGTACTCCAGGACCAAATGTTTACATCATTTTGTCATGGTAATTCTTCTTTTTTAAAACTAATACTTGTAATTTGATCACTGATAACTGTTTTGCGATATGTTATTATGTATTTGATCCATTTTCTCATCTCATATCTCATTTCTATTAAAATATAAAACTAAAAAACTATTTAAATTTTCTAAAAAAAAAATAGGAAAACAACCCCGTAATCTAATATAGACAGTTCAGCATTCAGCTTTAGTGTAGTATACATTCATTTCAGAACCCCCACCTGTCATTGATATTAGGCCAGTCGGTGAGTAGAACAAAAATACAGCATTGATAAAATATATCCATGACGCCTTATCTGAAATGCCTTAATGATCACTTTGAAATACGTTTTCTTACTTTAAAGTGATTGATATCATAGCTTAGCTTGACGATTAATATTGATCCTTTCTCATTTTTTTCCAATCACAAATAAAATATAAATAAACTTTTAAATAGCAATATGTAAATGAAAATATATCAACTAATTTTTGTTATTATATTGATTATAACTGGTCATATAAACAATTCTTATCGATCAATCCTTGAAATAATTTGAAATAACCAAGGAATGTGAGTAAGATGTTCCCGCTGAATTCGGAACTCCTCGGTTTTTCTTATAACTGGTATTTTACGTCCACAGCCTGCGGATCTCAGAGACAAGACATCGTGTTCGTTATTGACTCCTCCACAAGTGTTGGCCCTGAAAATTTTCAAAAAATTCTTACATTTGTGAAAGATCTTCTAACTGATGCCAACATAGACGATGGTTTGGTCAGGGTAGGCGTCATACTATATAGTACAGACGTTGCGGTGCAGTTTCATCTAAAGACATTTTTATCTAAAGTCGACCTGTTTTTTGCCATTGACACGATTTCCTACATGTATGGTAATACTAATACCGCGTCCGGCCTTCTTGCCCTCACGGAAATCATGTTCACCACAGAAAATGGTGACCGACCGGATGTTCCAAATATAGCATTTGTCATCACTGATGGCCAATCAAATATCAACTCCTTTCAAACCGTACCCCAGGCAGAGTACGCCCGGACAGTGGGTATAGATATATACGCTATAGGTATAGGACTGGCAGACACAGAGGAACTAAAGGGAATTTCCAGTCTTCCACTGGAGAAATATTTTCACACCGTTGATGATTTCACCGAGTTGCAAAGCCTCAAACAGGAAATGTTTCAGTCCTTATGTCCTGGTAATGTTTTTAACACAAAAAAAAACTTTTTTAAAGATAGTATAACCAAAGCAACAAATTAAAATGCAAAATAATGATGACTTTCATTGTTATAGATATCTGAAAATCCGAAGTTCTTCAATCAAGTTTATGAACATGTACAGAATAAATTAAGTTACAGTTTCTTTGATTATTATCTGTTTTTCGTTAAATAATATTTTTTGACGGAATTCGTTCCAAAAAATCTAGGTAATATAAGTTGAATAACATAAGTGTCTTATAATCCTTAATAAGGTCGATTGATCAATGTTCAGAATTTTGTCTTTCTCAATTCTGCATTCTTTTCATATTAGAAAGTACAACGACGACAACAACACCACCACCAACAACAGCTATTACCGTGACATCCACAAGAGGTGAATACATAAGTCAACCACCTATATCACAGAAATACCGTGTCATATAACTCAATGGGTAACATACACGAGACTTTAAAGTAAATTGATTAACATTGATATCTTACTCACAGTTACCTGTGTGCATTGTCACCACATTCATTAATTGACCACAATATAATTTGTTTCCTCTTTATCTCACAGTTTGTAGTAAACCCCCACAAGACATCGTTTTTATCATCGATTCATCTACCAGCGTAGGGACGAACAACTTCTTGCGCATGCTCAAGTTCGTAAAGGACATGTTGACCTTTGCCGATATTGATTCGGGTAATGTTCGAGTTGGGGCTGTCACATACAGTACGGCAGTGAATGTGCAGTTCCATCTTAACTCCTTCACCAAAAAATCAGAAGTTCTCTCAGCTATTGACAATATCCCGTTTACAGCAGGTAGTACCAATACTGCCGATGCCATCCTCACAATGGCGAAACAAATGTTCGTCCCTTCAATGGGCGATCGTTTATATGTTCAGAACATTGCATTCGTTATAACGGATGGAGTTTCTAATATTAACGGACAGAGAACAATACCGGAAGCACAATCGGCAAAGGCTGACGGGATTGACATATACGCAATAGGGATTGGCCTTTCGGAGACGGAGGAACTAAAAGGGATTTCAAGTCTGCCTTTGGATGAGTTTCTGTTCTCCGTCGACAATTTCGAAGAACTTGACGGTCTGAAGGAAACTGTGTTTCGGTCGTTATGCTCTGGTATCGTATAACTCATTATTTGGAAAGTTACTAACATCGAGGTTTTGTCGTTCTTGCATTTTCATTGACCTGTTGACCTCTGGTCATCAGTGTAGGTGGAGGGATAATTTACTCGGTTAACTGTTTACTGCTTGTGTAATGAATGTGTGCCAGCCGGTGTCTTGTCAAAATCAAGGTGAAGGGAATTTATTTACCATTCATTCACGTGGAGCTGACGTCTGTGTTGTCCGATATTTCATCAAATCATGTCATTCCACCCCGTCCACTTACACAATTTAATAACACAAGTACTTAATATTTTGTCGCTTTTCTCAGTGATGTCATTTGAAGTTTTACTGATGTTATATTTCCAAATGATTGGTGCTACTGTAACTGTTTTGTCTGATTGGTTAATAATCCATGTTCCGTTAGTGTTCCTGTTGCCATGGCTATATCTTTCAACTGTTGTCTATCTACGTTCAAATTTTCTGTTTTCTTCGTATGTACTGTTTGATTTGTTGTTTCTAACGAGTTACGTCCCAATGGAAACTTTTACTGAAAGTTGTTTAATTCCGGTATTTGTTGATTGTCATTTGTTTTGTTTGTCCTGTCAGGATTTTATCTATTTTTCCTAATCGTCATTGACAAGTGTTTTATTTCAGTATTATTACCGTTGATTGGTTTCGAAGCTATACATTGTGTCTTTGTTTATACATGTGATTATTAAATTGTCTCGTTGTGATGTTTGACAATATGTACCTTATATACGCTATAAAATGCAATAAATCTTTTCTGTGATGGTTTAATATCTTTGTCTTTAAATAATTTATAATTTATAATATTTCAGTGTGCAATATGTAAAGATGGTTTAAAATACATGTTCTTAAACTATATGCATCGATTGCCACATGTTATCATCGTCTGAAGTCTTCATGTGAGTATTCTTTTGTTCTTGTTTAACTTGAACACTTGGTTTGTTGTAACATGCGCATTCCGTTTTTTTTTTTTTTTTTTTTTTTTTTTTCACTTTCACACATTTTGGTTTTCCATGTTTGAAGCGTATTGCTTCGAAATATATTTTTCTCGCTATGTCTTCGCTATCCATATCTTGGCATGTTTGATGTCAAGTATATTTAATGTATTGATATATACAATTTGATATACACATTCTTCTACATATCGTTTAACTAAATACCATTCATTACATAATGTTTAAATTGATTGTCTTTGTGTGTTGCCTTATGTGCAGACATTGAGTATATAAACAAGCTCATGTGATATCCGTAGATTTTGAGTCTTTGCCTTTGAATATCAGTCATTTGATCCAGGCTGTGATTTGTGAACCGTTGTTCTTTCATTTCATACATGTGAAACGTTTTGATCTTGTCCTGTGTTTGAAAATCTCAGCCGCTGATTTTATCATTAGAAGTGGTTAAACCTACATTGGTGTAACCTTGAGGTATTAGGATCAGGTGAGTTTACGTCTTTGAACTGTTGTTCATTATCTTCATTGTTCTGGTATACTTGTCCGTTGCTTGTGAATTGATGGTGTGAACTCATGTTCATATTCTTTATTGATTTCACTCTGTACAGTGTTTTGTGATAGACCATTTGTTTAAATACAAGTGCAGTCTTGTATACATGTTTCTGTGAGCCGTTAGTTGTGGTGATATTCCCGTTTTGTGTGCGGTTTATGTCTGTAACTGTGCAATCTGAAACACGATTTAGTTCCAAATCATTGGGACATTTAACGGGTGTTTTCTGATGGGTTATACACTATTTTGTACAAGCTACTGTATATATCTATACTCAATGACAAGTAGCAATTGACGGATGATACTTCAGTGATACTGTCATACTGTGAAATTAAATTCTATACAGTGACTTTGTAAATGTACCTGGGTGTCTGGTCGTACATTTGATAGAAAAGCTGCTTTACATAGAATTACATCAAATTAAATGAATGATTGTATGGCAGGCAAACAGGCGAATGGAGGTGTTTAAATAGAAATGTATTGATAGATATATCATATACCAATTAATAAATATAAAATTCGTCATCAATTTTGAATACTACAAATACTTTTAATTTCCATGATATAATGATGATATGTAATGATACTTTAATAGTGGGTGACGTAACCATGCCATGGTATTGTTAAATGTGATGAGGTGAAGACCTGGAAAGATTATACATACCGAAAAAGGCTTTATGGATACGTTTATACATCCCTGTACCAGCAATTCCCCCGGTAAAGATATCAGTGTTTGGTACTGATGCTAAACTACTGTGGTCCCATACAAAACTTGATGTCCTGGTTGGGGCGATAATTGACCCAATTCATGTCAAAGAGTTTTTAAAAGAATTGTTTATATCGCCAAAGCCAAGTTACTGTAAACGTACTTATTTTAGCGCAATCAAATTTTAGCGCATTTGCAGATTTTAGCCAGTTAGCGCAATGATGAATTAGCGCATCCACAGAACTTTCTATAGAAATAGAACGTACAAAAAGTAATTAGCGCAATCATAATTTAGCGCAAGGCTTCCAGCGCGAAAAGCGCTAAAATAAAATTACCGCTAAAATATGTACGTTTACAGTATAGTTGCTTTGAATACATCATTTCATGATATTGCGTCCGTTTTTGTTATATATTAACTTGCGTACTTAAATACAAAATTCGCACTTACTACGCTGCGAGTCGGCATGTTCGGTTTTCCGCTTCGCCGCAAAAAAAACTTAGCGTGATTTTTGTGTCGTTCGACAGTTTAATATTAGAACTAACATGAGGGTTTACTCAACAGAATTGTCCTTATCATTAACCTGTGGGTGTGTTTAACCAAACATTCTCAAACGATTGACAAGCACACGTGATAACCATCACATCTTAAACCATGTACAGCACATTGGACCGAGGGTTCTAACATCGGACATGGGACTAACACATCTGTTTGGTTCAAGGTTGATAGTTTACATTGAAATGACATGGTTTTTGTGCTATATGATTGTTGCTGTGGTTTTTCATTTTTATGATTATGACATTTCAGTGCCGCCTACAACCCCGCCTCCTAAGATAGGTGAGGACTTTGATTCTTTTTGTTTTAGAGAAACGTATGTTTTTTTCTTATGATTATGTGATATTAAATAAGCAGCGATATTCGATGTCACAATCGATAAAATCCGTTGCTGGGGGCCACATTATAACAAAATACATCAGAATTAGTTTAAATGATGCATTGTTGTTATAAAGTGTTATATTCCTACTCATGTTATGCATGCCGATTTGTCATAGAAGATAAAAAAGACAGATAAGACAAACGATTCGTGTCAGCGAAAGAAATATTACTCCTCTATAATCATGACATTACTTTGTTTTCGAAACGATGTATTTAGATAGTTCAAAACTGACAATACTGTTGTATAAACATTTGGTACAATTGCCGGTAATTATCTTTTCTGCTCATACTCCTTTTTACAGTATGTACACTAGCACAGCAAGATATTGTTTTCGTTCTGGATTCCTCAACAAGCGTCGGTCGTCCTAACTTCGACAAAATGTTGAGCTTCTTGAAAACGTTCCTGCAGCATGAAGATATCGACAGTGGGAATGTTCGGGTCGGGGTTGTTACGTATAGCACAGCCGTAAGTGTCCAGTTCCACCTGAATGAACACACCAGCCGACACGACATTGAGAAAGCAATAGATTCCATTCCGTACCAGTTCGGTAATACAAACACGGCCGGAGGGCTTCGGACAATGCATCACGTGATGTTTACATCAGACCACGGCGACCGCCCTGATGCGGAAAACATTTGTATCATTTTAACAGACGGAGTATCAAACATTGACCACACCCTCACCATCCCGGAAGCGAATTCAGCCAAAGACAGTGGCATTCGAATATACGCCATTGGAATTGGCCTCCTTGAAACCGAAGAACTGGACGGAATCGCCAGCCTGCCAACAGGAGAACATAGCTTTAACGTGGACGATTTCAGTGAGCTGGATAATCTCCATGACGCGGTGTTTGAATCAACATGCGAGGGTAAACTGCACACATAAATCTAACACGGGTTAAACATAATACTGCACTCTCTGATATTCTTTCTATGCGGTACTGATCGGTAAAAAGGGAGCTTTGAAGATTTGTATCCGTTTCCATTTTGTCTGATTTCTTTTCTTACATGGTTGTGGTATTTTGATTTTCTTGACATTTGGCCTCTGGTTGTGGCAGTAATGCGTAAAGGGAGATTTACAATTGTTTATTAATTAATTGTAATCCACGTTTACCTGATACGATATCTTGTCTTAATTGGCACCAACCATTAACATAATATTTGTGGTTATCGGTCTGTTTTATTTAACTTTATTTGCGTAATTTCCCAACAATCTGAATATGATTTGTTCCTTTACTAACATGTAACATTCATCATCAATTATAATCATTATTGCCCAATCGAGGCATTGATCTGAGATTGAGCATGATGTTATATGTAATAGCTATTTTACAAATTAAACATTAGCATTTGGCCTATAAACTGACCATAACTAAGCATTTGAGAAGGATTCAATTTCAAGTTGATAACCATGATGTTTCTGAGCTAAATTTGTTAATTTCCCGATGAGATATAGAGATATGTCATTCGTCATGTTCACTGGTCGACGCCAGAATTCAGTCTTATTGATAACATGGAATTCATAATGACATGAAAGTATGCAGTATTCTATTCTTGTGATTTATAACGATCTCCTCCATATTACAGTGATCACACTCCCGCCGACAACCACACCTCAAGGTGAGAATTTAAAATACTAGTGAAGGTCTAGTTTTAAAATTACCCGGTAAATAAACTTCCATACCCCAGTAGTAATTCACGATAAACATACCTTAAATCATGGTTCACTAAATACCAATGAGGGATGTTAAGTGAAATTCGACCTTATGACATAATGTTGACGGAAACTGATTATTCAGTTGAATTCGTCTTGAAAACGTGTTAAGCATTGCTTTGTTTATTTGGTATCAAAGCAAACATTGATGAAATTTACACTTGACTAATACGAAATGATTTTATTTTATAGTGTTTTAATGTCATTTCTGTTCTTATTTTCAAGTGTGCAATGCCGCAAGACAGGATATCGTTTTCATCATTGATATGTCTACAAGTGTCGGTTTTGATAACTTTGATAAAATTCTAGAATTCTTAGAACACTTTTTGTTACATGATGATATCGATAACGGTATAGTACGTGTAGGTGTAGTTGGGTATAGCACCGATGCCAAAGTGGAGTTTCATTTAGATGAATATTCAACGACTGCATCACTATACAAGGGTATCAATAATATCAAATATATGCTCGGGAATACCAACACCGCCGCGGGCCTTAAGCTCATGAGAACGACGATGTTCACTGTTGAACACGGGGACAGATTGGATGCGGAGAACATTGCTATCATAATTACTGATGGAGTTTCAAACGTGAACTCACGACAGACATTACCGGAAGCAAGAACAGCGAGAAACTCCGGAATAAAGATATACGCAATTGGTGTTGGTTTGATTGAAACAACGGAGTTGCAAGGGATAGCATCACTCCCATTAGAGGAACATTTATTTCTTGCTGACGATTTCTCCGAACTCAACAGTCTAAAAACTAAAATATTTGAAGGTCAGTGTCCAGAGACCACGCCAACGCCCAAACCTACGACACCGTTACCAACGACATTAGCGCCAACCACGCCACCTATTGGTAGTATTGCACTCAAATACTGATTACTTAACAATGCATTATTGGTGCTTAATTATAATATTAATGGTTTATTAACGTTTTCATGACAGGTGATGGGTCCATGTTGTCTTTTTCGTTTATTAAGTCTTTGATTGATGGAGTGATTGTTTTTGTCATATACTTAAAGATTGATACATGTTCCTATTCAGCGTTTTAATAGTTTAGGGGTTGCTTGGTGATACAGAATGCTCTAATAACATCCACGCCACAATGTATTGAGCACTTCATAATCGAGTTTTAATAGCGATGTGTCATTGAACTCATTTAACTAATTTCCATCGTTCCGTCGTCAAGTGTATCTAGTGTCAAAACAAATCCTTTGATTCAACAATTCGATGGCTATTATCCTAATATCGTTAGGTGTTTGGGCATATTATTATTATCTCACTAACATTTTATCTGTAATACTTATAGTAAATATCGATTATCAATTTGTGAAAATGAATTTAAACATATATCTGCTTAATTCGATTTGATGTGAAGCTTAAGGAAAATAACAAAACAAATATAAAGCATTATCGGTTGCAATTGTTTTTTTTTTAATATGCTTTATTCAATGAACGTAAAGTAGTGACATTCTGTATTCGTCGTAACTTTAAATTGACTTTATTGTATTAAGTGGCCTTTATAGAAACAACACATTTTGTTGTCTATATATGTATCAGGTAAGTATTTTACGTCGTTGATAATTCAGGAAACGATTCCCTTCATAATTCGGATTATTTGTAAAAGTATCACTAATCTATTGGTTTCGAATCATAGCCAGTTCGATCGGAATATATTCGGAATGTGCTTGAATTTATTATATTTCCCCAACTTTCATCAACATGCAGGCATACAACAATATATTCTATGTAACATAACATAGAATGGGCATTATTAATTGTTTGTCCTTTGTTCGTTTCTTCCTAAGTATGTCACGGAACCAGACAGGATATAGTGTTCATACTAGACATGTCCACCAGTGTAGGTAACACAAACTTCAATAAAGTTTTGAAATTCCTGGAGACATTTCTCTTACACGAAGACATAGATAGCGGTATAGTGAGTGTCGGTGTTGTTGGTTATAGTACTGACGCTAAAGTCGAGATTTACCTCAATCAGTACTCTACTACTGACTCCCTATACAAAGCTATCAACAACATACAATATATGTTGGGTAACACCAACACTGCGGCGGCACTACACCTCACAAGGACCGCCATGTTCACCGCCGACCACGGGGACAGGCCGGACGCCCAAAATATAGTTATCATTGTCACGGACGGCGTGTCTAATGTCAACTCTCGTAACACGATACCGGAAGCGGAAATGATGAGGAAGTCTGGAATTAAAATATATGCAATTGGCGTCGGGTTAGTAGAGACACAGGAATTAACAAGGATTGCATCCAAACCACTGAAAGACCATTTACTACTTGCTGACGATTTCTCGGAATTGAATAATCTTCAAGATAGAGTGTTGAATTCCTTTTGCATTGAACCGCTAACGACACCAAAACCGACCACTCCTGACTTGACCACACAATCTTTAACAACGCCAAGGCAGAGAATTCCTGCGCCACATGGTAGTATTTTCACGCATACACTGACAACCGCTTGAACTCAACACATTACTAAAACACTGATGACATTTCTTACTACAGGTGCTTTGGTTTCCTATTTCAGACTTTAAAACTAAAACTGCATCTAGTTTTCAATGTCAAAACGACTTGAATGGAGACGCTTTGCAGTAAAAAATATTTACCCATTTCGCTGGTCTTAATTTTTTGATATATATAAGATTAATATATTTTAACAATTTTGGTTTTTTGCTTTATCAGGTGGATTTTTTTTCCTTTCATATTTTTTCGACTTTGTAATAAGCTTTCGTCTAATCAAACATTTTCTCCCTTTTACACCATGCTGTCGGTACGTTTTCCATTTGTGTTTAAATGAATGCAATTATTCTTCAGCTTTTTTCCCGTTTTTTACTAAAACAATGACAAACCGTTTATACTATCGGCCAATTATATCCCATACTTCCTTATCTTTCGGCTTCCATTTACTCTATGAATTATCCTATTTTTCATTTTATGTTTTGATTACATTAATGATTCACTAACTGGTCACTATTTAATTTATCGACAATGACATGTTATATATGTCTGTTATATCATTGTCATTTTGACTGATCAATAAATCGATGAATATTCGAACATAAAAACTATCTAAAAATTGATGTTCCATAGATTATTACTGACGAAAAACCTTCGTCATGTAACGGGTAATCTTAAAAAAGACAATTCCAAGCAAATCGATTCCTTCAATACTTCAAAAATGGTTTAAATTGATATATGTATATTTCTGACAAAATCAATTTCTCAGTGAAGATTTTTTTTTTTTTTTTTTTTTTTTTGAAAGCGACAAATGTTATATCGAAATAATATAGAAAAGTCTCTTGCTGGAGTCATAACTAAGCTGTCATTTCGTTTCTTCCTAAGTATGTCACGGAACCAGACAGGATATAGTGTTCATACTAGACATGTCCACCAGTGTAGGGAACACAAACTTCAATAAAGTTTTGAAATTCCTGGAGCCGTTTCTCTTACACGAAGACATAGATAGCGGTATAGTGAGTGTCGGTGTTGTTGGTTATAGTACTGACGCTAAAGTCGAGATTTACCTCAATCAGTACTCTACTACTGACTCCCTATACAAAGCTATCAACAACATACAATATATGTTGGGTAACACCAACACTGCGGCGGCACTACACCTCACAAGGACCGTCATGTTTACCACCGACCACGGGGACAGGCCGGACGCCCAGAATATAGTAATCATTGTCACGGACGGCGTGTCTAATGTCAACTCTCGTAACACGATACCGGAAGCGGAAATGATGAGAAATTCTGGTATTAAAATATATGCAATTGGCATTGGATTAGTAGAGACACAGGAATTAACGGAGATCGCTTCCAAACCGCTTGATGACCATTTATATCTAGCTGACGATTTCACGGAACTGAATTATATTCAGGACGAAATATTTAACTCTGTCTGTCTTGGAATTAGACCGTCATCGTCGCCATATCCTGAAACTGTATCATCACCAGCGACAGATACACTTGGATCAAAATCAACCCTTGGTAATATAACTAAATGAATATTGCCTTCCGACATTCCTAAAACAACTAACCTTTCTTGCTCGTGTTTATTCTCAACTCCAGAGTTGTTGTTTTTTTCTATTTCTTACATTTCCGACCCTGGCGAATCTGCCTTTTTATTGCCTGGTGTCAAAGGCATTGCTTACTAAGGAATAACCAAATCAACACATTTCATACTTTACCTGTCCAAACGATCTGTATTCAAATGTATATATGTTTTATTTGCAATTGTAAAAGTTATTTGTTCTTGATGATTCTTATCGGAAATGATAGACCGACTCATTTACTTTTTCCCTGTGACTGATATTTTCATTTTCTTACCTACATGCTTAACGTGTTTTGAAGGGTTCTTTATGTTTTCATTGCAGATATAAATAAACTCAAAACTAACCAAACAAGCACGAATTTGTTAAATGGATTTACCTTTCCTAATTTTATTGCTCACCAATGCCGATAGTTGATGAACAGAAGTAAAGGCTTCCAGTTTTTCTCATTTGTTTACATTGTCACAGAAAATACGTTTAATGTTTGTGCAAAAAGTCACGTAAAACTATTTTGAAAACAGTTTATCTCTATCGAATCTTTCTAAAAGTTTCCCGGCTAATGTTGCTTCTTCTCTTATTCCAGACAAAAATGCTTATTTTTACGATTGCTGAATTAGGTCAAGCGACTTATAGTTTAATCATGACAAAGAATACAGAAAAACAAACATTTTTCTCTTTTTGTCTTGTTTTCAAGAGTGTAATGGTGAGAGGCAGGACATCATCTTCCTCCTGGATATGTCTACGAGTGTTGGGTTTGATAACTTCGATAAAATGATCGAATTTCTTGAGACATTTCTGTTGCACGAGAGTATTGACAATGGGGATGTTAGAATAGGCGTGGCTGGGTACAGCAGTGAAGCTAGAGTCGAGTTTTATTTAAATTCCTATAACACAACATCAGAACTGTACTATTTGATCAATGCTGTTGATTATTTGCTTGGCAATACAAATACGGCAGGGGGTCTGCGACTTGTACGGACAGACATGTTTACTTTTGTTAATGGTGATAGACCAGACGTGGAAAATATACTGATCATAATAACGGACGGTGTATCAAACATCAATTCAGAAGACACTTTATCTGAAGCCAAACTGTTACGGTCAGCTGGAGTAAGTGTATACGCTATAGGGGTGGGGCTTACAGAGACAGCCGAGCTGCGGGATATAGCATCACAACCATTCCAGGACTATCTGTTGCTGGCTGATGACTTCTCTGAACTTGACGGTCTTCAGGACAATATATTTGAATCAGCATGCTCTGATTCAACATCAGCGCCCCATTTCGGTAGTATGTCACCAAAGCACTCGTTTTATCTTCATGTGGGTACTAACGTGTGGTGTAGAACTACCCGACTGGGTTTAGTCCGAGTAATGTAACCGTACACATAACGCTAATATTCATACTTTTTATTTGTGTTAACGTAACACCCTATATCTGTGACGTAACACGCAGAATATCTGACGTAACACATACAATATCCGACGTAGTCAACTATATGTGATTAGTTGTAATACGACGTCTTGTACACGTTTTACTAATATCGTGTAGTAGTTCTAATGTTGTGTCGACGATCACGTTTGAACAACACTTCACATAACCAATGGTTTTTTTGTCAATGGCACCGATACGTTATACTCGTGTAACCATGGTTACTACCTTTGACAACTGTTTGGTTGTGGATGTTCATATATCAAAGGTGTGATAACATTGTTTTTTCCTGTTCGGTGATTGGTCTAGTATTCCAACTAATAATTAATTTCTTGTGAGTGTGAACGTTTTACCCTAATATCACGACCATACTTAATTGTATGTCCATATTTTTTACCGTATACATACCACGGTATTTTTTTCTTGTGATGTTTTCTGATAAAAAGTTTATTACTCATATTAACAGTTTTTTGCACTCAAGCCAATAATGTCAATTCAACTCTCATTGATTTGAATAGAACACTGCCTGTTTTTATGTGTAGAACTATTTACTTGTTAATAGTCAAAATTGGACAACGGTTTCTATTCATTTAAGAAAACTGTATAACTGTTTTTTGTTGTTTCATTTATTCATACTTTCATTTCAGTACCGTAGCAGTCCGACATTACGATATCTCATGTTTATACATATTGAAAGTCAATATTTAACGGTATTTCGCGTCGTTTGATTATTTCGTGAATATGAATATAACTGACAGGTTTACTACGTTTACACCATTATTTGTTTAAGCAGTTGCAAAAGCTTTGAGATGCGTATAAAAGTTAAATATACCAGCTAGCTTCTATTTCAGGCTTGAGTGAAAATATATCGAGTAACCTTACAGCTTATTTGAGAGTGTTCAATTATATAAGTATCATGTTGTATGATTAATATACATGTTTTCCATTACCCGTAGGTACAGAGAAGTGATGCATTTGTACTATATGTCATGTTTTCAACTTTAAGCTTATGTTTGGTGTTTTACTATTTAACTCATATTCACGTTTTCACCAACATATTTCATAGTTAAATTACCAAATTTTATTAACGTTTTAGCTCTCAGAAGCATAGATCATGATTTAATTGTTACATTTCCGTTTTCCTTACTATACTCATATTTCATGGTTTGACCATTACAGCAACAACTAATCTACCCACTCAAGCCCCAACACGTCAACCTGGTGAGACATTATTTGATCTCGTCCATTCATTCTCGTTGTTTTACAAATCATGCACTTAGATCTTAATGAATCTAATATACCCTATCTAAATTGTGCCTACAAAATATGTTTCCAATAAAATAGAAATTCGCTCACGATCAAAAGCTGTAACATGTTCAAGACAAATGCACTTTATCCTTGAAACAATGGCCACCGGGAAATATAATGTATATACATAAAACTTATAATATGAGCACTAATATTAATTCAATACATTGTGAATGACTACAGGTGGGAAAAGTAATTTTCCCACTTCTTCAATAAGAAATATCTTGTTTTATTGATGATGTCAATGCTTGGGTAGTGATAAATATTTTTTGTCCTTAAAGGCTGTGGTCTTGGGAAGCAAGACATCGTTTTTATGTTGGACTCTTCATCAAGCGTTGGGCGCTATGGTTTTAGAAGGATGCTGAACTTTATAAAGGATTTTTTGTATAATTATGACTTTGATGCTGGACAAGTCCGTGTTGGAGTCGTGACGTTTGGCACAGATGTTACTATTGTCTTTTTCCTCGACACATTCACACGACGTGAGATTCTATACGAAGCTATTGACAACATTCCCTACACCCGCGGCAACAGAAACATGGCTGGTGCTCTGCAGGCCATGCATCTCGCCATGTTTAATGAGCCGAACGGCGATAGAGCCGGAGTAGAGAACATTGCCATATTGATAACGGATGGTCTGTCTAATATCAACCCTGGTCGCACGCTAGCGGAAGCGGAAGATGCAAGGAATGCTGGGATCACTATATACACAATCGGTGTAAACATTGCGGATACTACCGAAATTGATGGCATATCTAGCAGGCCATCGAATAGCCATACTTTTATGATCCAGGGGTTTTCTGAACTGGCTGATATCCAGGTGGAACTGTATGAGGCGTCTTGTCCTGGTAATGTAAAAAAAACTTTTCAACTGCAGGTATCTCTCGGTGATTCTACCTTAACCATTTATCATCCCGATTCCAGTTTCTTCAATGGTGTCGGTTTTCGCTAGTATTGCATGACCTCTGTTTAGGCCACTGGAAATAATTTTCTCTTTTATACTGATGGTTTGTGCTTGGTATTTTCCGTCTATCAAGAAGCATCAATATTGGTTTTGGAATATAAACTAATGGAAATTGGGATATTTATATCATTTAGCTCGGGTGTTTGGCACGGGTAATGGTCATAATGCTTTCGGTACTTTAATGGATGAATAAAACTGTATAATCCACCTACAAACATCTACTTAATGATATACATTTACTGGTTGTATGTATGTTGTCAACATTTTTATATTTATTATTTTTTATCCATGATAGTATGAGCATTTGATAACGGCACATCGATCTATATCTCTGGATATGTCCAGGATTTTGTTTCAGAAATTTAATCATGAGGAGTTTCATTTCAGACATTCGAGTATATATAATGCATTTTACTGTTTTATCGGTATACTGCATATCTACATAGATTTGGTTTCAGATTTTACCGATTTGAAAATAATAAAACAGATTTACACCCACATTGAGTTACGACTTATATTTTAATGTAAACGGTTATATGATAAGCTTTAAGGGAAAGGCTTTGTATATCGATACATTATATATTATTTTCTATAATGATGAATTACTTTAATATTGTGTG
The DNA here is from genome assembly GCF_902652985.1 of Pecten maximus. Classification (NCBI taxonomy): domain Eukaryota; kingdom Metazoa; phylum Mollusca; class Bivalvia; order Pectinida; family Pectinidae; genus Pecten; species Pecten maximus. The sequence goes on from NC_047033.1 coordinate 32,305,951, forward strand.
ATTGGCTTAGTAAAAGGCCTGGCTTAAGACATCGAGATACACAGCACTCGACCTAAACTACCTTGAATGCCGATAATGTTGTAAGTATTGGCACGGCTTCTGTATACCGTAGTAAGTAGTATGCCAGCAATTTTTTTTCAGCAATTAAATACTTGTTGACTATTAAACCCATTGAGCTTGGATTGATAATGCAAATAAAGCGAATTCTGTTCATAATTTCTTGTTATTTTTAACATTAAATTCAAATGTTATTGTGTGACACATTCTGTAGTGCTGTGTTTGGAATAGATATATTTATGATTTTTTTTTTCATTTTAATTCCAACACAAATGAAGTTGTATTACATATTTCATTTAATCCAGGTTAATGCCAAATTAGCAAGAAAGAGTGTGTGATTGTTTTTGTTTTGTCCATTTCCATTCACAATAATGTGCATGCTTATCTTGTTGGTTTCTCTATTGCAGCCGATCCTTCCGCTACAAACTCTAAACAAGGTACCCTCTGTATACAAAATTTACATATATAAACTGTAAATATGAATTGAAATAACATTGATGTTTTAGAAAAATCTGGCGTATTGTTATAACGGTCACGTAAAAGTAGTAAATACCAAACAAACTACCTTAATTTTAGTTGTTTCAGTTACAGACAGCTACAAGTTAGGTTAAAAAGCCATGCTGATGTCGCTTTTAAAACTTCCTAATGCATGTTTCGTTCCAGAAAGCTGTAAATCCGGCCGCGTTGACCTCGTAATAGTTCTTGATTCCTCGACCAGTGTCGGTAACGATAACTTTCAGCTCATGAAGAACTTTGTGAAAGATCTAGTCAGCAAGGCAGATATAAACTCCGGAAACGTCCGCGTCGGAGTGCTACTATACAGTTCCGCTGTCAGTGTGCAGTTCCAAATGAACCAGTACCAAACCAAAGCAGACATCCTCTCAGCCATTGACGAAATAATATATATTTACGGAAGTACGAACACAGCGGATGGTTTACTGACGATGTGGAGTGAAATGTTCACACAGGCCAATGGCGACAGAGATGGTGTGGATGACGTTGCCATAGTGATAACTGATGGTGTGTCCAATATCAACTCCTTCCGGACAATACCAGAGGCGACTAATGCGAAAAACAAGGGTATTCACATATATACTGTCGGTATCGGCCTCCAGGATACAACAGAGGTGGATGCCATAGCAACAGCTCCAGCTTCTGAAAACAGCTTCAATGTGGACAGTTTTGCCGAGCTAGTTAACCTGCACGAACAAATTTTCTCCTCATTTTGCCCAGGTACATCATTAGAGTGTAGCTACCCCTTTGGATGTCCAAGACGTGTTGCTTTAGCTCATTCCTTCTGTCCTTGACCTTTTCGATATCTTAAACATTTAACGTTATGGACTATTTGAAGAAGACGTAATTTTAAAGTCAATTTTCCAGAAGTCTTTTTTTTTATTATTAAAATTGCGAAATATTTAAAGTCGTCATTTGTTGAATAGATTATCAGATATATATGCATAAGTTAAAAACACTATGTATATAATGATATGTATTATTTTGTTTTCAGTCGACGAGGTTGAAGGTATGCTATAATAAAAAATCACCACCTGTTCGTTTAATAATACCTAATACCTGTCGACATGTGTGTATGTATAATTAACATAATCACGTGCAATAAAACACCTGTATAAACCAGCACCTGTACAATGGAGTCAGCAGCACATTATCACCGTACTAATAAACTGTCAAGATTATGATGTTTTTCTGTTACGTTGCACTATACAACACAATGTGTGTAACTCGAATGTGTGTACAACAGTGTTGTGTGTATGATATCCCTGGCATAATAACCGGAACAATCACTTAATTCCGCATAACATATCAACCACTGTACATTAGTAAAAGGAAGGTTAAACATACATGTTTTAACATTTTAGCAGGATGAAATCTATACCCGAATTTACCTTGTTCATGACTTTTTTTCCGTACGGAAGAGTTTTCCAGTTTGTCCGTGAGTTATTTCCTGTGTGTTCCCGTGTCGTTGTGTCCAGACTTCTGCGACGTAAGTGTTAAATGTCATTAACGCATGTTGTACCTGTTGACACCTGTCATCTGTGTTTTATTGTCAATGAGTCTGTCACCATTCTGTTTTAACCGTAGTCTAACAAAAAGCAGGTAAACCGTGTATATTTATTTAATACAATTCAAAATGTGTAAATATTCATTTAGATATTTATGTTCTTTTAATTAATTTAAGCAACTATGAACCAACTATCTTGGATATCAATTTCATAGACTTTCCAACTCATTTATCCTGAACTGATTACGTTTTGTACGATATAGCAATTGATCAGTATTTAACATCATAAATACTTCCGATATTAGTTTTGATTCATTTTAATAAATCAGATTTGTTTTTGTATCTATTACAGAGTCATGTTTATTTTCCAATATTTTAGTATTCGACCAAATTGTATTGATAATCCTTAAAGGAACATACTTATTGTGATGTTAGTGACTAAGCATTAATAACGATTTCTTACAGTCACGCCGATCCCAATAACTTTACCGCCAGCTGTATCAGGTAATGTATAACGTTTTTGTAAATCAAATTTAAATCTGATGAACTAAGTCTCTATATCAAAAATATTAAAGTAATGGCATTGATCATTTATAATTTCGATAATGTCAGGGGAAGGAATGTAATTCACATCAATATAAAAATCTTGTCGTGAAGCCTGTAATTAAATGTATATTGTCCCTGTTCGCAGACTGTGCCTTGTCAAAGGTTGATCTGATCATCATCATTGATGCGTCCACCAGTGTAGGACAAGGTAACTTCAACCTGATGCTCCAGTTCTGTAAGGATTTCCTAAAGAACGCCGACATTGATTCCGGTAACGTACGTGTTGGTGCCTTGATCTACAGTTCCGAGGTAGAAATCCAGTTTAATCTCAACACATTCTCCACGAGAGCTGATATAAACCAGGCTATCGATGGAATCCCCTATATCTACGGAAGTACGAACACAGCTGACGCATTGCAAGCAATGAGGAGCATGTTCAACCCCGCTGACGGAGATCGTTACGACGTCCCAAACATCTGTATTGTTATAACTGACGGAGTATCCAACATCAATTCCCGGAGGACCATACCGGAAGCGGATCTCGCTAGGACTGAAAATATCCACATCTACGCTATTGGTATTGGTCTGACCGACACTACAGAGTTGGACGGGATCGCAAACGAACCTACTGACGAAAACAGCTTTAATGTCCAGGGATTCGCTGAATTAGAAGCTCTCAGCGAGAAAGTGTTTTCTTCGCTATGTCCAAGTAAGTAATAAGCTATGTTTTACATTATCTTACTTTATCCAAAAAACCAAAAATACAATAAGTATATACTCGATTTGCACTATATATCTCTTTCCTGTTATATGCGGTACAAGTACGACTCGCATCTCTCAGCTTTATATCAACACGTAGACTATCTTGTACAGTGTTTTACTATAACATATACCACTAAACAACAAATTCAGTCATGTTGGCGCAGTGGTTGCAGCTTTAGATATATCTTATGAGGCGTTTTCCCATAATGTATAGGCAAGGTCAACACTAAATGCTTTCATTCATCATTTGTGTTTCTATGTTATCTATGTAAATTTTACACTTTTCCTTTTTATAACCATCATTTTCAAAATCATATCCATGTGAAACCTTACCAGGCGACTTTTTGTCAAACAAACCGATCGTTTCCGTAGCATGCATCAACGCATTAGGTATAGAATTTAAAGTCTGATGTCTACGATTCAATGCCATTTAATAACCGTTAACTCTATTGTACCGACTTGTGTCACTTACATCCGAGGAGTTTCGAATGTGTGTGATATTAGTTGCGTAATTTACTGTCACAATATCAATAAATATACAGATATAAATGTAAAATACAATTTATATTTTCTGATATGTTATCGTGTGTTTCCCTTTTCAATTTGAAGTGTTTAGTTTTTGCAGTTTTATTCATAAAAAATATAGGCCGTTGAAAATATCAGCCTTGTGATTTTGTTGTTTGTGGTTGTATCTTAATGTATATTCTCACAATTGTGTTGCACATTATGTGTTTTGTATGTGTTTGGTTATATTTGTATGTATATTCTCACTATTGTGTTGCACACTTGTGTTTTGTCTGTGTTGCACCAGAACTGTCACCTGTCACATCTATACCCACTCCTGCACTTACAACTTTACCACTGACTACAGCTTCAGGTAAAAACGTACCATGTCTCTGAACATGAGATCACATTTTTCTTCTGGTTCGTTCTATGAATGTGTAATGCCAGACATGAAACTAGCGATAATTATTTTTTTGTGAGAGCGGTTACGGAGTTTTCACATTTCGTTTTCGAACGTCAAGTAGAGAGATATAATATAATAAATACTACAAAGATTTTTATTTTCAAATAAAAATATATGAACTTATCCAAAGGCTACGGTTATACTATTTTATTTCCCGAAATCTGGTATATCTTTATGTCATCATGCTTGAATTGTCAATTTAATGTTTGATTTATCAATGTATTTAAATTGCTCTTTCATTTTATCGATTATTAACTTACATGAATATTTACGTTATTTTCTCGAAGATCGTTACTTCCAATTTTTACTTTAATTTCTTATTTAGTTATAATATTGTTCACATATATAAATAATATACTACTCCGACCAAATGTATTACAACTAGACCAAATATTGTATATTTAGTTACAGAAGCCCCAACACCTGCTCCACGAGCATTCGATCTCGTCATCGTCTTGGATTCGTCAGTTACCCGGGGACAATGGCGATGGATTCAGATATATGCTACCACAGTAGCACAACAGCTTAGCATAGACAACGAGAAGTTCCGAGTGGGTGTCCTTCGGTACAGTTCTAGCCAAGCCGTTCAGTTTCATCTGGGGGATTACTCTACCAGAAATGAAGTCATTCGATCCCTCCGTCGTATTCAGTACCAAGGGGGTGACACAAACACAGCCGAAGCCCTAGAGTACGTTAGGACTCGCATGTTTAGACCAAATAATGGCGACAGAGATTTCGCTAGAAATTTCATCCTCCTGATCACCGGAAATGACGAAAGCACGGACAGGTATGAGGCGTTCCGAGCTGCAGAGAGAAACGAAGATGACGGAACTTACCTGTTCACGGTGGGAGTCGGACTTCGGGACCACAGCGAACTAGATGAGGTGTCGTCACATTCTTTAGCCAACTACCAGAAACTGTTTTTACTCTCTGATCGACCTAATGATATTTCTGATGATCTGACTTTCCTCGAAACATGTAAGTGTAAAATTTATTATGTGTAAGTTGAGATATTTTACAACAACGCATTTTATGATTGACAAAAATCGTCAGATCATTTACATCAGAGAATAACAAAACGATACAATATTAGATCGCCACGTTAAAGACCTGTAAAGTCGAGCTATCCCATCTTACTACACGTTATGTCGGTATATACACCCAACATGTGTTTGAGCAAATTGTGTCAGTGATGCAAGTATAATGATGTATGCATAGTTCTTCATTTGCATACTGTATAGTATATTTATTGACATTCTGGTCCAGGAATAAGCTGGACAAACACACTTGGCGACATACAATTTGCTTGTCCATAAATCCCTGTATTATGCCGTCACCAGGTGCAAAATTCACCCCTATAAATGCAAACCTGAAATCTAAATCATCTTTTGCTTGATTTTGATAATAGAACATCTACTTTATATCAAAACAAAGGTTAAAATCACGTCACTTTCTAGTGATGATACTGATAATCGCCGTAGCGACATCCCATTCCTGATCTTTTGAAGAAGATGGAGGAAACAGTTCGGCAAAGAGATTGGTGCGGGACATCTCAATAGGTCCCCCTCTTGCTAAGCGCAAATATAGTTCCACTTCGCATCCAGTCTAGTATCTTCCGGTGTCTAGCTGCCAATAATGGACATTAATCAACACAATTATGTAACATTATCTCTTGAAATTTTCCTAGCTCTCTGTTATGATCACCGCTCTAAAACCTGCATTTCAGGGGTAGAATAACGCCAATGGTTAATATCTGTATTATGATTTGAAGACAACCTGTTAAAAGTTATACACTCATTACGTCATTGATTACTGTTGATCTAATCAACATCAATACGCTTTGTGTGCTTTACTGATACTCTTGAGATACTGGCAATCTAGATACACCGAGCATTTTACGAACCATGATGCTATCTGAGAAGGCGAAATTTGACTTGGATATATACTGTATTGCCTTTAATTGGGAGGGTTGTTTTCGATGCTATTGTTTCAAATATAATTTTCTATATAACAGTGCCGGATTTACCTCCAGACGGATTCCGAGGTCGTCCCTACCCACCTCCATGTAAGTACCCAACTGTACAGTATGTTTCGTATAACCTCGATAAAAATCATATCTGTTTTATTTGTCGATAAAACGAAATGTCTACATCCAGTAGTTCTTTGTTGGCAATCTGAAGAAGTTTTGTTTTGTTTAATCATACCCTTTCGATCTTCAGTTTTCAGAGCATTATGGCAAATGACAGTATGTGAGTTTAACGTATAGGTATATGATAAGATGCCTACAACATCTGGCAATAAATCGAGGTTATGCAGTATTTGTATACACTGCTTGCACCTATTATATGACTCTCTTTCTTTATTTTGTTGTATGTTATGTTTATAAAAAAAAATATTAAAAAAAAGCGTAAGGTATTAACTTTAGGTTTGGTTATAATTTTACTATGTGAAGTGAAGAAATCATAAATCGACACGCGCTACTTAATTTAGAAATGATACATTTATCCGGCATCTTTTTTATCCCATAAAGTTATTAAGAACCTATCTAAACATATCTTAACTTACTAACTGAGCATCTGGATTGTTTATCCTTGTTTTTTTTTTCCATGGGTCTCTCTACAAATATATATTTCTGTTCATATTTCGCGATCGTTTTATCAAATTTTATTTGTATTTATGATTTCATTTTAACATGGGTTCGTATTTTTATTTCAATAACATTTTAAGGCTGACTTTTCAAATGAAAAAAAAGTATTTCAATGAATCTGACAAGATGCTATGGTTAACGCCATTAAACCCGTAATGATATAAATTGTGTATTGTTTGAAGTAGAGGTTGCTTTAGCCTCTGCTGGTCATGTACTCCTGTAAAACAGTATATATATGATCATCAGGTCCGGGCAATCTCAAATTCTTAATTTATTTCCATTCATTTTAAGCTACGACACCTATACCGATCACTCTGCCTCCACCTGTGAGCGGTGAGTACTGGAACTTTACATACAACTAAACATATTTTATTTACCGAAACTTACATACAAAAAGGTTCATACACAAGTAACCGTCTAATGATTTATCTTTTAAAATATAGCATCGTAATAATAACTGACAAAATAAAAGAAAAAAAGGAGAGTCATTGATTTTTTTTATTTGATAAATAGGTTTAACTGTTTTATAAAAGTGTATTATTTTACTTATCTATACAATTAAACCTGATTTTATTCTCGATCATGTTTTTTTTAGATATACCGAGTTAATGCCTAGGGCTATTATTTACAGATTGCGCCCTGTCAAAGGTTGACCTGGTCATCATCATAGACGCCTCCACCAGTGTAGGACAAGATAACTACGATAAAATGCTGGCCTTCTGTAAGGATTTCCTAAAGAACGCCGACATTGATTCCGGTAACGTACGTGTTGGTGCCTTGATCTACAGTTCCGGTGTAGAAATCCAGTTTAATCTCAACACATTCTCCACAAGAGTTGATATAAACCAGGCTATCGATGAAATCCCCTATATCTACGGAAGTACGAACACAGCTGACGCTTTACAGACGATGAGGAGCATGTTCAACTCCGCTGATGGAGATCGTGATGGCGTCCCCAACATCTGTATCATCTTAACAGACGGCGTATCCAACATAAATTCCCGGAGGACCATCCCGGAAGCGGACCGCGCTAGGGTTGACGATATCCACATATACGCGATTGGTATCGGTCTGAAGGATACCAAAGAATTGGACGGCATCGCCAACAAACCAGCATCGGAAAACAGCTTCAACGTTCAGACCTTTGACGAACTGAATGCGCTCAGTGACCAGGTCTTCTCTTCTCTCTGTCCAGGTGAGTCACAAACACATAAACAATGATCAGCAATCTCACAAACCAGTACTGATAATGATTATCTATGTTTCATGTTGCAATTAAAGGTCGATTGATATATGCACGCTTTACATGTTCATATTTATATTTATCGGTGTTAAAATAATATATACTGAATGTTGAATTCTTGTTTGGCTCATAATTTCGGTATACATGTATCTGAGAGCGGCCAAGGTATTGTCACTGCATTAGGGAGATTAAAATTTAATCTTTCGAAACCAGAAACATTAAGAAAATAACATTTCAACCTGTATGCCGTTGATATCCTTCTCTATGGAAAGGTTTTATTTGAAAAACTGAAACCAATGTTTGCCTGAAACTCGAAAAAATATTCATAATTAGGTGCATTTGTATCATTTACCTTTAAAATATTGGTGTATTTTTTTCCCCGACGGAAATGTTATAACCGTATGTAACTTTATTGGTTACTAGCTTTCATAACATATGTTACTAGGTTTCCGGACTCTTTATCCTACTTCTACTGTTTTATGTTTCGGCGACCGTATTAACATGCACATTAGTATCCTCATATGTTTTGTGCCTTGTTCGTATGTTTATAGTACTGTAAATATATTACTTGTAATTATGTTACATATAAATGTGTTACGTGTAATTTTGTTACCTGTAAATATATTACCTGTTATTACGTCACGTTTGTAATCACCTTATCTGTAATACTTAAATACGTACTGTGACAAATGTTTTCTGTGATTGTTCTGTGTTTGTTGTCACGTGACCTACAGGTAAATCACGTACTGATGCCCCAGTCGTTACTCTCCCTACCACGACTACAGAGAGAGGTAAAGACCCCGAATGTCTTGTACAATTTACCCTGAATTGTTCTACTAATGTCATAATGATACAGTAATCATGTTACTGGTAACGCTATGTGGGACATGTGTCTTAACCCAATAAGACTCCCATTAAAGTTCACACACTAAATTACAATGCATGAATCAATATTGGATATAAAAAGGAGAAATACGACAAAATAATTTACACATCCAAACATTTACTCATAAATCATATTAAATAACCATTGATTCCATATTCATTGTTTTGTTTTTGTTTTTTTCTTATTTAAGTTAAAAGCGATTGAGACATAAACATCATATTTCCATGTGTGAAATGTACTTCTAATTTGATACATATTTCTAATACTTTGTATTTTAAACATTAATTTGCAGTTGTACATTATCTTGTGTCTAACATTGTGTTATTTGTGTTTTAACATTGGTTTTTAGTTGTTGCGTATCGTATTTAGTCATTGTTTTAAAAGGCAGCCATTACATAACTAATGTTCAGGAAAGTACAAGTTAGATAATTAGGCTCGTGTATAACACATTAAATAACACATAGTTTGTTTCCTACATCTAATGTGATTGCTGTGCTTATACATCTGACCTTATATGGACTATTTGTGTGTGTGTATATAAATGTATGTTTTACTTTGTCATACAATATCAATCATTGATTGCAGTTAACGTGACAATTTGTTTTGTTTGCATGTGAGTCCGTGTACAACGATGCATGCTGTACACATTTTATCTTTTGTTTTATGTCATATTACTGGTTACGGGTTACCTATGTTCTCTCTATAAGATTTTTTTTCTAGTCGGTGGGAGTGTTTATTTTTCATATTACTACATGTCCGAATGAATTTTGAACGAATGTGCACTTCGCTTATTTTTAATATGTCGTTTAGATTTTGGCATGCATAATATAAATGCTATGTCAATTTTCAATTCCTAATTTATTATATTCCGACGTATAAATACTTTCCATTTAATTAACTCAGATTATCTGCAGAAGGCACATAGCTAAACACATACAAATACACAATTGTCGAATTATTCCATACAAATTGATATAAATGAGGACAAAAGATAAGTAAGCAAAAATTTGTAATAGACATAATTACTAATGACAATTATTATTCGTGTCTTTATGGACATTTACCTTCGGTGTATAACATGTTAATGCACGACGTAACACTGATAATGAATGTAATTAAAACCAAAAATTGTTAACAAATGTAACGTAAATACGTAATACTAAATACTAGCATGTCATATCTATTTTCTATACTAAATACTGACATGACATATATATTAGGATATTCTTAATCTCTTACATCATTATAAAGAAAATGCACACGTAGCACATTTAGTATGATTTTGTAATATATATGATTTCAACCAGAAATGTCTGTTATGTTTCTGTTTCTTTTTCTGGAAACACTTCAATGGTGCTGTGTAAGAGGTGTAAAAATCCAGGAAAAAATGGCTTTTTTTTTGTTTTTTGTTTTTATCAGAACAATAACAGCACGAACACTAACTCTCTTAATTGTAATTACTTCTCAGAATGTCGTCTAACAAAGCTCCAGTGACAATCGCAGTTGTTCACGTAATCATGAATATGTCATTAAATTTTGTCTCGACTGTTACTTAGATTTCCATTGATAGGTGTCTTTGTTATATCTGAATTGACTTGTTTTGTGTACTCGTTTAATTACAAATAGTTCTAATCCACGCGTCCAGTAAAACGGAACAACAAATATTATACACGGTTTCAATTGCTGTATACAAGGTGAATGCAACACTATTATAAATACGTCAATTTAGCTTATTAACGTTTCAACTAGAATTATTGATATATCTCAAGTTAGAGAATATCTGTTAGAATGAAACACGTTGAAATCAAAGTACATGCTATATTTTTTTATATTAATATATGAATTCAATCAAAAGATCAATCTTGATTTTGGTTCCTATTTCAATACTGTTAGATGACTTAGCTAATAAGTGTAATAAGGGCGAATTTGATTAAAAAATTGGTGTTAGTGAACGTATTCGCTTATACAACTACTGGTTAAAGGGATAGATATCACTGGGTTACATGGCATTAAAAAGTGGATCAACACCATAATGTTAATCTGGCATTTAGTTCACCTAACTACAGCCATCAGCTATAAGAGCAACCTGATTCTCTGACGCCATGTTTATGTCATTTATTTCTGTGAATTGAACATGTTGTGTCAAACATACAGCATTCCACAATGTTGGTAAAACGTCATTTAGGTTACTGCATCACGACTATGATTGTTAAGATCGTATATCGTCAAAATCGTTTGTTTCGTAAAATTGTATCACTTTTAAAAGCCGCCTTGTTTCTTGATTGTTTATATGACATCAGTTTCTGTTATTCTTGCTATTCCAGTCACCGATGCCCCGACACCTCCACCACGAGCGTTTGATCTAGTTATTGTCCTGGATTCGTCTGTCTCTCGACAGCAATGGAGATGGATACGACAATACGCTAAAATGGTTGCCGGTCGACTCAGTATTGACGACGAGAAGTTCCGAGTGGGACTTCTGCGGTACAGTTCCGGTCAGTCAGTGCAGTTCCAGTTAAACGATTTCTCCTCTCGACAGGACGTATTAAATGCCATGGACAACGTACGGTACCAAGGGGGTGATACAAACACAGCCGAAGCCCTAGAGTATGTTAGGACTCGCATGTTTAGACCAAATAATGGCGACAGAGATTTCGCTAGAAATTTCATCCTTCTGATCACTGGAAATGACGAAAGCACGGACAGGTATGAGGCGTTCCGCGCGGCAGAGAGAAACGAAGATGACGGAACCTATCTGTTCACGGTGGGTGTCGGACTTCGGGACCACAGCGAACTGGACGAGGTGTCGTCACATCCTTTGGAGGAATACCAGCGTCTTTTCTTAATAACTGACCGACCAGAGGATATTGATGACGAATTGGCGATGTTAGAAGCATGTAAGTTAACTATAGCTCACTAGAATTGTAATTTATGGTTTATGTAGAAAGTAGCATTTCGATAAATTTGAGAAATATTAAAATTCATTTCTAAACGAATAAAACAATGCTATTGATATCAAATGTTTTAAGAAATGATTCAATAAATATATGGTTGACTTTAATTGTAAATGCTTGTGTCATACAGTTTTATATTTCTTTTTTAACTTCTGTGTTGCTAAGACTAACATTTTATGCTTTTAGTACCAGAAGATCCTCCTGTGGGTTTCCGAGGCAGACCATACCCTCCACCAAGTAAGTGCATAGAGTTAAATCCAAACACCCTTGTTAAATAAAAAAGACCTGGCGAATATAAGTATTATACATCTAAGCAGATCAAAAATAGAGATGTGAACTTTGTATGTACCACAGAAAAACTCTTTTTTCTTCAATGACTTTAAACTCTCACTTCACGTGTCAAGTAATTTACTTGTTCGATCCTCAGTCAACATGTGATATATTGTTGGTTGTTGAGGGATGTTATTTCTATTTCCGCTATAGGTACCACCCCCATTCCGATTACGCTTCCTCCTCCTGTGTCCGGTGAGTGCAAAATATACTTCTCCGATCTATGTCATTGCTAATCACTTTTCCAAAATCATTATGAAATATTGATGCAGCGAGTGTAAATCGTAACTGGTCAGGTTTAATTTGATTAACTAATTTCTCAGGATATTCCATAGCAGTCCCTCGACATATTGTCAATGATTTTATTTCATCTATTTCCTGTTCATGGAGCATAGCAAAACAGACAAACAGTCCAGTATATGTGATCAAATACGCTGAAAATATCAACAGTCGACATAACACGCCATACACGGAAGCTGGTGATTTTTTTTCATCGTGTACATCAATTGATAACGTAACGAACCGTTTCCGAAATCAGTATGTGTTAAATCATACCTGCTTTTGTCGTTTTATATACAGATTGCGCCCTGTCTAAGGTTGATTTGATCATCATCATAGACGCCTCCACTAGTGTAGGACAAGATAACTACGATAAAATGCTGGCTTTCTGTAAGGATTTCCTAAAGAACGCTGACATTGATTCTGGTAACGTACGTGTTGGTGCCCTGATCTACAGTTCCGGGGTAGAAATTCAGTTTAATCTCAACAAATTCTCCACAAGAGCTGATATAAACCAGGCTATCGATGAAATCCCCTACATCTACGGAAGTACGAACACAGCTGACGCTTTGAAGACGATGAGGAGCATGTTCAACTCCGCTGGCGGAGATCGTGATGGCGTCCCCAACATCTGTATCATTTTAACAGATGGTGTATCCAACATCAATTCCCGGAGGACCATCCCGGAAGCGGACCTAGCCAGAGTAGACGATATCCACATCTACGCCATAGGTATCGGTCTAAAGGATACCAAAGAGTTGGACGGCATCGCCAACAAACCAGCATCGGAAAACAGCTTTAACGTTCAAACCTTTGACGAACTGAATGCTCTTAGTGACCAAGTATTTTCATCACTCTGTCCAGGTATGTTAGTGTTTCGCTGATAAAATTTCTTGAATAAAAGCACAGGTTTTACGTCAGGTATTATATAGCATTGTTGACGTACATTTTGTATTGCTATACTCACTAATACGAAGAAATATCTTAACTGTAAATGGTTAGAAACGGATCTATATTTTTTCTCGTGGTGAAGGCTCTGTTGATGCTATGCGATATATCTTGTGTCACCTATTTTGTCTTTTAGATCTTCCTATCGTTAGAAAGCATTCCCTACAACAATAGTCATGATCACTATTCATATTTTCTTACCATTTTTTCACATAAATTGGGAACTTAAATAACGTTTTGATTTATTCATTGATAATAATCGCATTACTGATTAACACGATGAGGGGAGATAATTATACTGATAATCCGGTAACTTCAATGAAATGACTTGTATTACTTAATTCGGAGGGGCGGGGAAATAATCACACTGTTTGACGACAAACCAACTGTTCCAATATTAAGAGTAAATTGTTGCAACTACTTATAATAACTTTTTACTCTTGACTGCAATAGTTTTCTTGTAATAACAAATCGGTGTTGTTTCTCACATTTTCTCCTGTTATACTGCTATCTCGTGTACACCTTTTGTTGTTTCAATATTTACTATATAGTTTCGTGTCACAATCTCAGTAATGTTATTCATGTATCTGTGTTAAAATGTATAAAATATTATTTCGTGATGTTTTACGATATCTGTTATTGTTATACTGTAACATATTCACATATATATATATATCGCTGTACTGTTCCATACATATGCCTTGTGATGTTATATATAACGAACTGTTTCACTTTTTTTTTCATGATCTGTCACTCAAATTCACTTTGTATTTAGACCTTGTACCGTTATATATTTGCCCACTTCCTTTTTTGACGGGGTAAATGGAGATTACTTAATGGTAAACAGTATAAGTATCAATTCCGATAGATATATATCATCAAGATATTTTCGTTGGTTTATATAGCAAGAAAACTTGAATTTTGGGCAGAATTATAACGGTTTACATTGCACTATTATGTATAACTGTATATATGTCACTGTGTTTGTGTATGTAACTGTTTTACTGTGCTGTACGAACGTGTCAGGTCTCACAGAGCCCCCACCCACAACCACCACAACAACCACCACCACCACTCCGGTACCGACCACAACAGGTAAAAGAAAAAACGGAACGATCCAAACCTCGCGCATGCCTATACCAAATGTTGCATGCCTTCCCAATTTTACCTCCTACTGAAGTATATAAACATGTGTTGTTAAAACCTAATGAGGAAAGGACATGTTAAGAACAAAATAAATGATAGTATTAACTATGATTTACCTACATGTAGCAAAATGTGCCAGAATTTGCGTTTGGCTATCATATTTATTTTACTATCATTTCAAAGCGTATCAATTCGTCAAAATTTAAATCACATTATTGTCGAATTTTTTGTCACATTGAAGAAAGCTATCATACAATGCATGTTAGAAACAAGAAAACGTAAACCTGTATGCAAACCTTTAACAGCTTAAATATGTCCACCGGCAAAACTAATATTTTTTTATATAATCAAAACGCTTTTTCTTTAAAATTCAATTTCAACAAATTGAATTGTTGACACCATCAGATTATTGCTAGGGTTTTGTGAGCAAGGTTATAGTTCCTAATTGTTTAAAGACTTCATGCTATAATTTGCTTTCAAAATAATAAGAAATGTAGATAAGGTATTTGGGGCATTGGTATGGTCCCCTACAGTGCTTTTTTCCTACCATTTACATAATGACCTAGGTTCTCTTGCAGGTTCCATTTCTGGTATTGCTGTTTATCTGTCTAATTTTTATCCGATAAACTAAAAAAATCGGATACGAAAATGAATAAAAACGAAACCTTCATTATACTATATTTTATGTTTTTATCATCGGATAGTAATTACAGTATCATAAAATGGTAAATAAATTGAGTTCCCTTCAATGTTCCAATAGTGTACCAAGTGAATCCCTTTACATTGTTAAGAATGCCGATCGTCTATACAGTACCCCTAATTACCGTTTTTCGTTTAATGTTATACTTCTATTGTAGTCACCGACGCCCCGACGCCTCCTCCACGTGCCTTTGATCTTATCATTGTCCTTGATTCCTCTGTGAGTCCAGCACAATGGCAATGGATTCAACAGTACGCTAAGATGGTCGCTGGGCAGCTCAGCATTGACGACGGAAAATTCCGTATTGGGCTGTTACGGTATAGTACCAATCAAGATGCTCAATTTCAACTAGACGGTTACTCAACCAGGGATGGCATTTTGTCTGCAATGGACAATATCCAGTACCAACCAGGCGAGACCAATACTGTAGCTGCTTTAGATTACGTACGAAGAAGGATGTTTATACCGGAGAATGGAGACAGAGACTTTGCTAGAAACTTTGTTCTTCTGATCACGGGGAATGACGAAAGCACAGACAGATACGGCGCTTTCCGAGCTGCTGAAAAATTAGAAAATGAAGGCGCTTATTTATTTACGGTTGGGATCGGACTTCAGGACCACAGCGAACTGGACGAGGTGTCGTCACATCCTCTGGATCAATACCAACGTCTGTTCTTAATATCTGATCGACCAGAGGATATTGATGACGAGAAAGCAATGCTTGATGCATGTAAGTGTTAATTACTTATTCGAGAGCTTGGACGACATTTAAATATAAGAAAAAATGTTTTCAAACATAAATTTCATTGTTTGAGAAATACATCAAAAGAGATCTTGTGAGTTTTAATTGGATAAGGTGTGTCCAGCCCAAAACAGAAAAGAAACTCTTTTCTTAGTATACTCCCGCAACGAAGCTAGGAGGGTATACTGGAATCAGGTTGTCCGTCGTCTGTCCGTCTGTAGACACAACGATGTACCGGATACTCCTCCTAAACTAGTCAGGGAATTTCAACGAAACTTTATGGCAATAACCCTTATACATTGTAGATGCGCATAATCTATATCATGTTGTAATTTTATGGTTACCATAGTAACCACGTTACTATACTTCGTTTTTTGGTGAGGGGGCATTTTGTTAGGTCAACTCCTCATAAACCTGTGAACTGCTTCAAACCAAATTACACAGGAGTGACAGGGACCAAGTGTAAATGTGCATGCATGATATTTCTATACAGAATATTTGGGTTCCATGGTTACCAGGTTTCAATACCAATATTCTTGTGGAAAACTTTGTCAAGGCAGCTCGGACAAACTCCTATATAGCTGTCAACCGATTTCATTTGAAATACACAGGAATATTAGGGACTCATGATGCATGCAGGTTTTTCCCCCACAAATTTAAGTTGCCGTGGTAACCCGTTAACTAAAAACAGGTTTTTGTTGGAAAATCTTCACCAGAGGGGTGGTGGAGGGGCGGACGGGTATGAGTTGGCCCTCTGCCGACAGTTCTAGTTGAATATTGGCTGATTAGGATGTAAAACATTTTTATTTTTACACAGGACAGTAAATCCCGCCAAATGTCGTAATGTTCGCCTGGCTATCTATATCCTGTATACATACTTGGAGCAGCTCATGACTGTTTCCGTCAAATGAAGACCTTTGTTTGAAAAAAAAAACTAATTTGATGCAGATGACAAATGTATAATGATAAACTGCGAAGTATCTTTACATCAGATTATATTGGTATTTGTTAAGTCACTTTGATTAACCGTAGATAGGTGAATAAAACAACTCATTGTTACATTAACTTGTTACAGTACCGGAAGTACCACCCGAAGGATTCCGACAGAGACCTTTTCGCCCACGTTGTGAGTATTATTCAGTTTTATTCATTGTACATACATATCGCCCCCGTTTCAACTTAAATGTTATGCCGGGGAGATACCATCGTATTGTTCACGCGTTCTCTGCATAGCTGATGTCACATACATTGTTTAATCTAGTCTACTTTATATCCAAAGTATGAGCAATAAAAATTGATAGTACGTTTTTCTCACCCGAAACGAACAGTCAAAAATATTCAGCTAAAATGTATTTTATAATGATTTCTAAATAGGTTAACGATGCTGAACTATGTATGTAAATATAGATATTATACTTGTTAGATTGTTTTTATATGGTTATTTTCCTTACAGCTACCACGCCGATCCCCTATTACTCTACCCCCGCCAGTTTCAGGTAGGTGCTTTAGTATTGCCCCATGGCTTGGTAAACACACACATTCATATATACATAGATACATAAAGCCAGTAGTATGGTTATCCCCGGAACGTCATCAATATGTGTGTATAAAGAAGACTATCAGTATACCATACAGCTAGCCAATTGTGATCCACTGGTTAAGTACGATAATATACTGACCAATTATGTTCATCGTGACTTTACGTTGATGAGTTTTCTTAATACAGTTAACCTAAAACATAACATTATTCCACAGTTACGTTAAACTATTAACCAGCCATCGTGTCTCCTATTTATTTTTGTATTAAGTTAGTACCACTTACCCAGAGTAATCCCTATGTAGACACCACTTGCCCGCATATATCGGTCTCTGGTAAACGCTAACCCATCTTCGAATTTGCCATCACCAATAATCTAGACTTCTAGATATCTAGCCCTGACTAATCCGTTTCCTTTTAAACCACTTATAAACCAAACGAATCCTATTTTGTAAACATTTTTTAAAGATATCACACTATCAGGGCATCGATTTGTCTGTCTATCCAGACACTTTAAGTATGGTTATTCAACCTATCTACTCAAGATAACACTTAATAAAACCAATACTGTCTACCTTTGTAACATTCGAGGTATCTTATATATATAGTATAACTAGTAATCGATATATCTCACTAAGGTCAATGCTTATTGGTCAAACCTTCAGAATAAGTATTTTAAACCAATGAGAGCTATTGTATTATGATACTACCACGATTATTATATTGTCGTTAATTAGGTATGACGTCGTCGATGAACCAGAGGACGTATATCCTTTCCGAATTTCTGGTGCTATTTTAAAGGGTATCTGTAAATCTATATATTATCCATATTTTCCATAAGTTCTACACAAATGTTTTGGTTTGTTTTCTCAATCTCCATACCACTTCAGCACTACATCTAATTCACGATGCAATATTTCCGTGCTTGTCCTTTGTCTGTATGCCCTGACTCTGCTTTTCTTGTCATTTAAGACTGTGCCTTGTCCAAGGTTGACCTGGTCATCATCATAGACGCCTCCACCAGTGTAGGACAAGATAACTACGATAAAATGCTGGCCTTCTGTAAGGATTTCCTAAAGAACGCCGATATTGATTCCGGTAACGTACGTGTTGGTGCCATGATCTACAGTTCCGGTGTAGAAATCCAGTTTAATCTAAATACATTCTCCACGAGAGCTGATATAAACCAGGCTATTGATGAAATCCCCTACATCTACGGAAGTACAAACACAGCTGACGCTTTACAGACAATGAGGAGCATGTTTAACTCCGCTGATGGAGATCGTGATGACGTCCCCAACATCTGTATCATCTTAACAGACGGCGTATCCAACATCAATTCCCGGAGAACCATCCCGGAAGCGGATCTTGCCAGAGAGGACGATATCCACATATACGCTATTGGTATCGGTCTGAAGGATACCAAAGAGTTGGACGGAATCGCGAACAAACCAGCATCGGAAAACAGCTTCAACGTTCAGACCTTTGACGAACTGAACGTTCTTAGTGACCAAGTTTTCTCTTCTCTTTGCCCGGGTGAGTTCTTGTATGTGGTATCAAACTCATACCAGGGATATCAGCTATTCTGCTATATTTGAAATGTTGGTTTCCCATTTTAACAATAAAATAATACTTTGTGTTTTTGTTACTCTGACTATTTATACATGTTTCACTTCGTCGTTACCGTTCAATGCACTTTAAAATGTTTGTCGGTTGTGCACTTAAACTCTTCAGTTGACTGTAGAAGCACTATTGTTTATACTGTTTCGTCTTGTTGTTGCGTAATCTTCTCTATCATCAGAAGCTGTTGTACACGCGTACCTGTTCCGGTTTTGTACTAGCGGTACCGAATAAGTACAATGATAATTGAAGTGCAATGAAATGTCAGTTGATTACCTAATATGGCTGTCGTCTCTAAATTAATTTGTTTCAAACAAAAGGAATCAGGGGTGCTTGTGTTGAACCAGGAAGAAACCCTTTGAAACATGTAAAGTTCATAATTGACTAGATTAATAGATTAATAGAACATCAATAGCATCTTTACCATTTGAATATGAAATGCAGATTAAAAAAAAGACGAATAAAACATCAGAAATCTGTAATATTGGATTCAAGCGGAATGACTAAGAAAACGAGCCACTCGTTTAGTTGGTATGCCGTGTTTATTCGTACCGGTACAACTGTTACAGACCCGATAAGGAACGCGTGTATTTGTAGTGTCATCACGTACTCTGTATATAAATATTCCTGTTATGTATGTTGTGTTTTCTTCATGTTTATGTGTACAAAATGCAGGATTTAAAAGTGAGGAACACACGCCAGGGGTTACAACAACGCCAATACCGAGAGGTAATAAATACATGCATGACAACACTGGATATCTATTAAGTTAGTCAGCGATTGTCGGTTGTTTAATGTTTCGAGAAAAAGACCAGGATTATATCAGGTGGTTTATGAGAAAATGAATTTCTATGCATTTACGTGTATATAAGTAGCAACGTTCATTGGTATTTGGTTAATTACAACAATATTAAAAATACAGTCTAAGAAACCAATCAAAGTAAGCCTCATGTTCTTTTCCATGTTGATTCCTAGATAAACACGCAAGGCACATTCGGACTTGGAGTAACGAGTTCGACTGTTGACGTCAATGGGAAAAACTCTAATAATTTATTACCAAACGATTATCTGTATAACTATGTCTCAAACAAATTGTGATATGATTAATCGAAAATAATATTTCCTTATAAGATAAATGTTTTGCATGATTAACTTTTCGATTATATTATCTTAAATCCAGTTACCGATCCACCGACGACTACCACGACCACCACTACTACCACTACACCAGCGCCCACACCTCCGCCTAGAGCATTCGATCTTGTCATCGTCTTGGACTCTTCGGTAACACCAGAGAAATTCGAATGGATCCGCAATTACGCTAAAATGGTCGCTGGTAGACTCAGTATAGACAACGAGAAATTCCGTGTCGGACTCCTTAGGTACAGTACTGACCAGGCCGTGCAGTACCAGCTGAACGACTACTTGACCAGGGACGGCGTTGTGGCCGCCATTGACGATGTCCAGTATCGCCCGGGAGAGACCAATACCGCCGACGCTTTAGAATATGTAAGAAGAAGGATGTTCCGACCTGAAAATGGTGATAGAGACTTTGCTAGAAACTACATTCTTTTGATCACTGGAAATGACGAAAGCACAGACAGGTACAGCGCTTTCCGGGCAGCTGAGAAAAACGAAAATGACGGAAATTATCTGTTTACTGTGGGAGTCGGACTTCGGGACCACAGCGAACTGGACGAGGTGTCGTCACATCCTCTGGATGAATACCAACGTCTGTTCTTGATAACTGACCGACCAGAGGATATCGATGATGAGCTAGCGATGTTAGATCAATGTGAGATATATGTTTGCTTTCCTTGTAAATACATAAAAGTTGCATCGTACAGATAGTTTAAAAACTAAGCAGGCATTAAGTAACTATAATTGTTTAAAACGTGTCTGTTTATCATTTACATTACAACTGCTAAAAGAATTTTGCTGGTAAAATATAGGTTTGTTTTTATGCTGATAAGCATTATAACACGCTTTCAAATGTTCTTGATTTCTTTTTAAATGAAGTCATCACTTTTGAGATTTATTTTTGTGAGAAGTCAATTAATTTCTGTTAATTATAATGTATCCATGTAGCACCAGAGCAACCTCCTGATGGATTCCGACAGAGACCATACCCTCCACCATGTAAGTGAGAGTCATATACTACAAATATAAAGTTGACAGAGTACAACAGTTATATAACATGTGAATTGACTATATATATATATATATGTTAATCTCTTCGGGAACTTGGCATTTAATTAGCCCGTCGTACATCGAAATATTTTGCAATATTCGGCTATATTAATATTGATAATGTTATATTTCTAACTCAGTCAAGCGTATCGCCATGTCTTCCCTTTGTGAGTAAGGATTTGTTTGTGTGTGGGAGGGTTTCGTCAAAGGAGGACACTTTATTCCAGTGTAAATCTTTTACAGCAACAACGCCGATACCGATAACACTGCCACCTCCCGTATCCGGTATGTACAGCATATAAATTTTATTTTTACCCACCATATATAAGGGTCGAATCAAATGGTCAATTCGATACAATCTAGAGAGGGAAACTATTTTTAAAGGGGACTTTCTGATATTTTTGCAAATTAAATAAATTTTGCAAGTTATGAAGATTAATATAAAACCAATCTAATTAAAATGTAGATGGTAATTATATCTACGTTACATGCACATCTAACAACATTAATTAGATTGATATAAAACATCAATATGATATCTAAACATGTTTTTGTGAATAAAACATCAATTCCATTTTTATGAATTATTTGTTTAGATCGTATGGAAGTAAAACATATCTTAAAAGGGATCGCACCATTTGTGATACTTCACATCATCAGTTATAACTCTTCACACTATGTTAATGTTTCTCTTGTGAGTACCTTGATGTGTATTATGTTCATGTACTTATATTTTCGTATCGTTAAAACATTTAAATCGTGAAAACATCTTTAATTTTGATTTCTACGTAATATGTATAATTGTAAACGCATGCTAATGCATGCTAAGAAAACGGGTCATCATGACATCCTGGAAATACAACCACTCCACCTCCGTTGACTTTATTGTCTAGTTTTATTACTGAATTGATACAAATATATTACAGACTGTGCCCTGTCCAAGGTTGATCTGGTAATCATCATAGACGCCTCCACCAGTGTAGGACAAGATAACTACGATAAAATGCTGGCTTTCTGTAAGGATTTCCTAAAGAACGCCGACATTGATTCCGGTAACGTGCGTGTTGGTGCCTTGATCTACAGTTCCGGTGTAGAAATCCAGTTTAATCTCGACACATTCTCCACGAGAGCTGATATAAACCAGGCTATTGATGAAATCCCCTACATCTACGGAAGTACGAACACAGCTGACGCTTTACAGACAATGAGGAGCATGTTCAACTCCGCTGATGGAGATCGTGATGACGTCCCGAACATCTGTATCATCCTAACAGACGGCGTATCCAACATCAATTCCCGGAGAACCATCCCGGAAGCGGATCTCGCTAGGGTTGACGATATCCACATTTACGCCATTGGTATCGGTCTGAAGGATACCAAAGAGTTGGACGGCATCGCCAACAAACCAGCATCAGAAAACAGCTTCAACGTTCAGACCTTTGACGAACTGAATGCACTCAGTGACCAGGTCTTCTCTTCTCTCTGTCCAGGTAATACGTTGTTTACGTTGTTTACTACTTGTTTCAATACACTTCCTGTTTTAGATTATGTGTTATGTTTCACGTGCCTATATGATATTTCCTTTACACGTCACACATTTGTCTACATTTTAATGTTCGTTATCATGAATTGTCTTCTTTAGTGTCTCCTAACGTTTTATATACAAATGTGTTTAAAAGCACAGATGTTAACTACTTGTGTTGATCCAAACACCTTGTTTTTATTTCTTAATGATGTATTTGTGTCATGTATAAGATAATCTGTATCATGTTTTACAAATGTATCATCTTAATTGAGTCACCTCTATTCTTCTTCTTTTTTATTTTCGAGTGATTTGTGATTGTTTGCCAATTTGTTTACTCAAGATTGGTAATATGCCATTTTTATTAATAATTAAACAAAAATGACTCATCAAATTAATGTCCATCAACACATTTCAATTCTAATAATCTTCTACACTTATAATACCGCAAAAGTTATCTTCACTCGAAAATAATAAGAGAAACGACTTTGCTCTGTCACTCTTGATGTTGATGTCTGGTAGCGTTGACACTGTATCTTTGTCCCATTGTCATCTGTTTGTGTATGTCAATCACCAGTAATGCGCACCACCGAGCCCCTTCCTACAACTTCTACAACTACGGTACCAACTACTTCAGGTAAATCGGAACAAATCTGAACAAATCCTATGTTGTGTGAAGCATGCAGTGCCTACAATGAGCCCCGGAAAAATCTTTAGTTTCCTCAAATTATACTGCTCACCAGCATGAATATGTGTTAATTAATGTTTACATTTTACAAAATGGTCTCTTATTAACTATTTTACTGGTACTGTTTACTAACTTATTTATGAGTCAGCTTAATCTCACGTTTTAATGACTAACGATGTTTTCTTGGCGATTCAGTGATATACAGTCATAAAATACCTACTGTACATCATACTCACGCCATTTTTGGTCGATTGATTTTCGCGAATTTTAATCTCCAGCGAAATACGCGAAAATTAATCGCACGTGAAGATAAGTTTGTTTACAAAATGCATTCACAGAAATGTACATGCATTCTTGTAACTACTTGATAACGTTATTTCGATGCTGCGATTTTCTACGTTACATCAGTATTTTGCCTTTCGACTCAAATAACACACTATTAGTTATTGATCCGACGCTTACGTTATGTCCACGCTTTGCACGTCGACCCATATAGCATATGTTATCCATTTAGGCTATTATTGTAGCAAACATTACATTACAATTGTAATTAAAAGGAAATAGGATTGTCTTGATCTGTAAACCAGATTACATTTCCATTGACGATACGATCTGGCGATTGCTTAATAGTTTAGTAATGCCCTTACTATTTCATCCCACTATGTGTACTATGTTAGTATTTAGGATTGTCGATAATGTTTCTTACTCTGATATAAATGCCCAAGAAATTGGGTTGTGAAATATGTGTATTTACATCAACAAACACACATATTTCCTCTCTCAATAATATGTTGATCAGATGTTCAATGACTTATTATCAGCGTCAGCATTCTCTCTTGTAAATAAGTACTTAGTGTGTATTACAGCTTCTTACCTAATTGTCATATGACATTTGATTGCATGGTGCCTATGCATTGAATCAGTTGAATTTAAAGTTAAGAATGTAATGTGAGGGTATGATGAACAGACATTTTTTTGTATTTTTCATATTAGCATTTTCGCTATATCTTAAAACATAAAAATAGATTATATTCTTATATATGTGTGTTGAATATATCAAATGTATACAAGCTTAGATCCTGCCTTTTACGACAAAGCTATAACGACTAACATGAGAACAATCAAAGACTGACTTCCCAACCATTGCAATTAAACAAACGCCCCAGTTGGAATCCAAATCGCACGTATACATACTAACAATATATACTTTATTTCTGAAAGCTGTACTCTATAACACTTTTGGGACAAATAATACCAATAGCATTTTGAATCGCCTGTCGAAACTTTTATCGGCACAGAAATATAATACATCATGCAGTATTATAAATGTACAGTATTTTTATGTCGTCTTCTGAAAATAACTTGTTCGGGATGATCGACTGCTTGTTTGGTTTAGGTATTCTGATCGCTATTGGGTGGGAAACGCTTTCCGAATCGCAGATATACAAATGCCAGTCTTAAAATTATCATTATAGATATGTTAATATCTTTGAACGATCGTTCACTTTATCGCTGTATCTTTCCTATCTGTATTTCAGGTCATATAGACATCAAATATTTATCCTTTCACCTTATTTATAAGTCGCCATAGACAATTCCTTTCTTTAAGCAACAGGATGTCATCAAGAATAATCAAAACAAATTTCTAATATTTTTAGTGACGGATGCACCTACACCTCCACCTAGAGCTTTCGATCTCATAATCGTTCTGGACTCATCCGTTACACCAGAGAAATTCGAATGGATCCGCAATTATGCCAAAATGGTCGCTGGTCGACTCAGTATAGACAACGAGAAGTTCCGAGTCGGCCTCCTAAGGTACAGTACCGACCCGGCCGTTCAGTATCAGTTGAATGACTACTCGACAAGGGATGGTGTTGTGGCCGCCATGGACGATGTCCGGTATCAGCCTGGCGAGACTAATACCGCTGACGCTTTAGACTACGTGAGAAGAAGGATGTTCCGACCTCAAAATGGTGACAGAGACTTTGCTAGAAATTTCATTCTTCTGATCACCGGAAATGACGAAAGCACGGACAGGTATGAAGCGTTCCGAGCTGCAGAGAGAAATGAAGATGATGGGAACTACCTGTTCACGGTGGGTGTCGGACTTCGGGACCACAGCGAACTGGACGAGGTGTCGTCACATCCTCTGGATGAATACCAGCGTCTGTTCTTAATATCTGACCGACCAGAGGATATCGATGATGAGTTAGCGATGTTGGAAGCATGTAAGATATTACGTTATAGCTGATAGAAATAGTATTTGACATGTTTGACATGTTGATATATCACAGTTAATGGCTAATGAGTAATACATTCAATTTAGATGTAGAAAGAAAATATAATAATATATTTCAATCATTTAATATATCAGTCTAAATTGTTTTAATTTGAAATATTATATATAGATAATTATAACAAATTGTTTCGATGTGGTATTATGTTTTGGCGTATATTTCCAGTACCTGAGGAACCACCCGAGGGTTTCCGTGGACGACCTTATCCTCCCCCAAGTAAGTCATAGGTTTTGATCGGAACGTATATTTATTACCTTTCAAATTGTATGCAAAAAAAAAAAAAACGATGCTATAAAATTTGATATTAGCGATGTCCATAGAATAACATTACGGGTTTATAATACGTTAAAATATATCTTATGTTATGTAGGTTGTTTTTTAACATCATTTTAAACGAGAAAAAAAATCGAAATATAAGTTTATGTTAATATGTGGTTGAAAAATAATTTGTATTGTTGAGTGGATAGACTGTTTTTGTGAAGTTCAATTGTAGGGATATTTCGTCACATTTCCATGAACGTCACGGCATCAATTGTAGGGATATTTCGTCACATTTCCATGAACGTCACGGCATCAATTGTAGGGATATTTCGTCACATTTCCATGAACGTCACGGCATTAATTGTAGGGATATTTCGTCACATTTCCATGAACGTCACGGCATCAATTGTAGGGATATTTCGTCACATTTCCATGAACGTCACGGCATCAATTGTAGGGATATTTCGTCACATTTCCATGAACGTCACGGCATCAATTGTAGGGATATTTCGTCACATTTCCATGAACGTCACGGCATCAATTGTAGGGATATTTCGTCACATTTCCATGAACGTCACGGCATCAATTGTAGGGATATTTCGTCACATTTCCATGAACGTCACGGCATCAATTGTAGTGATATTTCGTCATATTTTCCATGAACGTCACGGCATCAATTGTACATCGTCGCTAAATTATGTAAATTAGTCAACCGTTCGGGAATTGATATTTTCGTATTATCATGTTATCATTTTATATTGATCGATACATATTTTTTACAGCTACGACACCTATCCCTATTACTCTACCCCCGCCAGTGTCAGGTAAGTCGATTTCTGTAGAATAATGGTAAGTTTCCTCTTAACGCCCCGACAGGTACACCGGGATAAGTGTATATGTCAGTCTGTATACTACACATTATTTCCCATGTAATGCTAATTGAGACTGATTATTGTTTTATTTAGTTTGTTAATGTATGATGTATCGTATTCATCTGAATCTTATTTAGTCAACTCGACGTATTTTAAGTCTCGTATCCATTTATAATTAACTTAAACGTCAATACTGACATCCAAAAATTGCAAAAAAAATGGTTTCTCGAATAACTGAGTAAATTGATTCAAGATTACCAATTCAAATAACATTTTTATGGCAATCTTATGAACCGTATTACAGATTGTGCCCTGTCAAAGGTTGACCTGGTCATCATCATCGACGCCTCAACCAGTGTAGGACAAGATAACTACGATAAAATGCTGGCTTTCTGTAAGGATTTCCTAAAGAACGCCGACATTGATTCCGGTAACGTACGTGTTGGTGCCTTGATCTACAGTTCCGGGGTAGAAATCCAGTTTAATTTAAACACATTCTCCACGAGAGCTGATATAAACCAGGCTATTGATGAAATCCCCTACATCTACGGAAGTACGAACACAGCTGACGCTTTGCAGACAATGAGGAGCATGTTCAACTCCGCTGATGGAGATCGTGATGACGTCCCTAACATCTGTATCATCTTAACAGACGGCGTATCCAACATAAATTCCCGGAGGACCATCCCGGAAGCGGACCGCGCTAGGGTTGACGATATCCACATCTACGCCATTGGTATTGGTCTGAAGGATACCAAAGAGTTGGACGGCATCGCCAACAAACCAGCATCGGAAAACAGCTTCAACGTTCAGACCTTTGACGAACTGAATGCTCTCAGTGACCAGGTCTTCTCTTCTCTTTGCCCAGGTAGGTTTTCACTTATACCATATTTGCATCATCCCCAGCATACCCTACCGTTAAGGTTTTGCTGTATAACATTGCACACTGAACTGTCCTATTCACGTTGTGTACAATACGCATATATGATATTAAATGTTATTTTATATATCCTCCTCGGTTTTGACCGGCTTCGTTGGCTGATCTGATAATAGTACACGTTTTAACTCTAAATACCTTTTTTTTTGGGGGGGGGGGGGATTTTTTATTCAATTTTTAGCAAATTGTCAAGTACTCAATATTTAATTTCTATTAATTACTCTATTACGAGTATTATAACATAAATTTCCGTATATCTGTTCCATAATGTATAACCTTCACTATAAAATATTGCGTATTTATTACGTTTTCCTGTTCATTTCCTGTGTTCTTCCACCTTGTCCATCCGAACTCTGTTATCTTCTTTTTCTTTTCAAGTCAAATCAATTTAATGTTGTTAAATGTTTTATGTAAGTAAAGATATATAAATATATATTTGTATGTTTGTCTGCGACAACTATAGCTTTCTCTTTTGTAACAGTACCACTGTTTGATGATGTCAATATGCACATGTTTTCTATCAAGCACCTGTCAATTGTCATGTTGTTTTGCACTTGTTTACCACTGTAACGTATGCTATTTGTGTTTGTCTTTGACTGTAAATGTAAACAGGCTTCAGAGAGGAGGAACGATCAACTACCAAGTCAACTGTCCCTCCAACGACAGGTAAAACTATATATAAAATAATGTACATTGACTTATGTAGATTGATAATGTTCAATGTTGGATGAATGTTGCTGTCTGTATACTTTGTTATTTAAGTAATATAAGCGTCCGTTAATTTTAGCATAAATTAACGTAGTTATCGTGCCGGAGGGAAGAATATTAAAACTGCAGGTCCTATTTATCACAATGATGTATGATCCAGATCGGTAAAGTGAAGCAATTACAGCAGTGACGCCCGATTTTCTCAAAATACAAACATCTTTGTTTACAATACTATATTCAGATTCCGAATATGTTTGATTAAGCGCTCATATCGACACGATTTGACAAATAAAGTGGAAAACATAATTCTTTTCATTTGATGTGAAATCTGCTATATTGTTGGCACAATTCGATATAAAATTGATTAAAATTATTTCTAAATTTAATGCGCTGTTCTTAATAATTTAATGTTAGCGATAATTATGAAAGCAGCGTATCTTAAAATTGAATTTAAAACAAAATTCCGTCACTACAAAATCATTGACTAAGAATTAAAGATGACTAATATCTTGTTTCCTGTCACTCGAACCGTACCAACTATGATTTCAGATTTGTGTTGACTGTTTTATAACTAACAAATGAAGTTTAAGTTACTCTGATAACAATCAATTATCTTACTTCATGATATCGGAACTTTTCCTCAATTTATATGTGTTGATGTTGTTGGGTTTTTTTTGGGGTTTTTTTTTTTACTTTTTTTTATTGCTTTACTTTATGTATAAAATTTATTGAGCTTGTTTGTGCCGTTAAATGATTAATTTACCCATGAAGAAATAATAAAAATTATCATTTTTTAGTTACCGATGCACCAACCACTACCACCACTACAACAACCACCCCGGCTCCTACCCCTCCGCCGAGAGCCTTTGATCTTATTATTGTGCTGGATTCTTCGGTAACACCAGAGAAATTCGAATGGATCCGGAGTTACGCTAAAATGGTCGCTGGCCGACTCAGTATCGACAACGAGAAATTCCGGGTCGGCCTCCTCAGGTACAGTACTGACCAGTCTGTTCAGTACCAGCTGGACGATTACTTGACCAAAGAAGGCGTAGTTGCCGCCATGGACGATGTCCAGTATCAGCCGGGCGAAACTAATACGGCTGACGCTTTAGATTATGTGAGAAGGAGAATGTTCCGACCTGAAAATGGCGACAGGGACTTTGCCAGAAACTTCATTCTTCTGATCACCGGAAACGACGAAAGCACGGACAGGTATGAGGCGTTCCGAGCTGCAGAGAAAAATGAAGACGACGGAAATTACCTGTTCACGGTGGGAGTCGGACTTCGGGACCACAGCGAACTGGACGAGGTGTCGTCACATCCTTTGGATGAGTACCAGCGGCTGTTCTTAATATCTGACCGACCGGAGGATATCGATGACGAGTTAGCAATGTTGGATGCATGTAAGCATAAAACTGCACCGTCTCAAAAATCACATTAGCCTCATTCATTATTACACTCAGTTCCTATGTGTAACATTAAGCTGCAATGTATTACATTCAGTTCATATGTATTACATTCAGTCCCAATGTATTACATTCAGTTCATATGTATTACATTCAGTCCCAATGTATTACATTCCGCTCCCATCAATTACATTTAGTTCCCATGTATTACATTCAGTTCCCATGTATTACATTCAGTTCCCATTTATTACGTTCAGTTCCCATACATTACTTTCAGTTCCAATGTATTACATTCAGCTCCCATATATTACATTTAGTTCCCATGTATTACATCAGCTCCCATGTATTATATTCAGTTCTATTGTATTACTTTCAGTTCGCATGTATTACATTCAGCTCGTATGTATAACAGTTTGTTATATTGTATTACATTCAGCTCCGATATATTACATTTAGTTCTAATGTATTACATTCAGTTCCCATGTATAACATTCGGCTTCCATGGATTACATTTAGCTCCCATGTATTACATTTAGTTGCTATATATTACATTAAGTTCCCATGTATTACATGCAGATCATATGTACAACATTTAGTTATATTGTATTACATTCAGCTCCCATGGATTACATTCAGCTCCGATGTATAACATTAAGTTCCATTTTATTACAGCTATCAAATGATACTATAAAATGGAAGTAGTTATCCAATGGAAGTCGCATAAACTGTGTTATGCTGACGTCATTATTCACTACGACATAATTGATATTATAGGAAGTTATGTTTTAATCATAACAATTACCTTACTTGTGTAAAGCATTCGTTCTACTTGCAATTGATTTTCCCAACTGTAGTTATTTCGGACTACTTTGATATATAATTGAATAAATTCAAATTCTCCATTTGTTGAACCTTCTTATCAATAAAACCCAAAAATACATCAGTTCAAAGAAATCAGTTTAGTATCTATCGTGGTTCTTGTTGGCAGTAATTCTACGTTACTTTTATTTTCATTCTCAGCACCTGAAGATTCTCCTGAAGGTTTCCGCCAGCGTCCTTATCCTCCTCCAAGTAAGTCGTCTTTCTTGTGTCATCAAATACCATATTTATCTTGTGTCATCAAATACCATATTTATTTTTGTGTCATCAAATACCATATTTATCTTGTGTTATCAAATACTATATTTATTTTGTGCAAATTTTGACTTCTGAATATGTTTATTCTTCGCGTTATTTTTCTCTGACTATTTAGAGTTCGTAGGTATTATATCACAATTGATAAGACATGTTCTTGTTTAATAGTGATCACTGTTACTATCGTGTGACTAAAACCTCTGCTATCAGTCCATCTGAAAAATAGTGTTTGATATCTCCAATAGCTGTTGTGTATGGAGTTATGATGCGAATTTTTGAATTATATACATATTTCTACCACAATAGATGGGAGTTATTCAAGACAGGAAGTAATCATTACCAGTGATGAATAATATTCAGTTTATACAACACGTAGAATAAACTCTAAATGCGTTTTGATTGGTTGCCTACGTGACCTTTACCCGGGTCTACATTTTAATCACATGATTTTATGTATTTTGATAGGCTATCGTTTAAATGCCTCTTCATGAGGTCCTAGAAATGATTACGCACAAGAAGTAGTTGATATCATATGTAATATAAGTATATTTCAATCAGCATATTTCTTTGGCAATAATAAACCTGTTTATTATTTATGGTGATTTGTACAAAATAGTAATATTTCCACACATTTCCGAAATTGTCAGTTTTACGTACAAATTAGCCGTATTTCAATTTAGGTAATATCCTCACATCCCGCCTTATATTTTGGAAAAATAACATACGTTGACACAAAATAGGTAAATTTATCCTCAAAATAGCTATTGTGGTCGGCACAGGTGAGAAACTCATGGTTGTTGTATATGATATTTATTTCAATCTCGTTAGTCATTTTGCAACTGTCTTAAATATAACGAACTCAAGGGAAAGAAATACTATATACAACGATCACCCGCTTTGTAACCTCTATTTATTACGTTAGTATAACATATCTTAAGGGGAGCATATTATTACGATGTTTAGGTTGATATCAGTAAGAAAACAATAACCGATTTATTTTTCACTTCAGCTACCACACCGCTGCCGATAACACTACCGCCACCAGTATCCGGTAAGTATAAAAAAAAAATCCTGCAATATCTTAATGTTTGTTGGACAAACAAACACCCGTGTGTATAAAATGCCAATCTGAAACTTGATATGGGTTTGTTTTGATTTTTTACAGATTGTGCATTGTCTAAAGTTGATCTGGTCATAATCATAGACGCCTCAACCAGTGTAGGACAAGATAACTACGATAAAATGCTGGCTTTCTGTAAGGATTTCCTAAAGAACGCCGACATTGATTCCGGTAACGTGCGTGTTGGTGCCCTGATCTACAGTTCCGGGGTAGAAATCCAGTTTAATCTCAACACATTCTCCACGAGAGCTGATATAAACCAGGCTATCGATGAAATCCCCTACATCTACGGAAGTACGAACACAGCTGACGCTTTACAGACAATGAGGAGCATGTTCAACTCCGCTGACGGAGATCGTGATGACGTCCCCAACATCTGTATCATCTTAACAGACGGCGTATCCAACATCAATTCCCGGAGGACCATCCCGGAAGCGGACCGCGCTAGGGTTGACGATATCCACATCTACGCAATTGGTATTGGTCTGAAGGATACCAAAGAGTTGGACGGCATCGCCAACAAACCAGCATCGGAAAACAGCTTCAACGTTCAGACCTTTGACGAACTGAATGCTCTTAGTGACCAAGTATTTTCATCACTCTGTCCAGGTAAGTTCTAAAAGAAATTTCTTAACCATGATTGCTAATAAACGCATCTATATGTTCCTCATGGTGAAGGCTCTGTTGATGCTATGCGATATATCTTGTGTCAGCTATTGTGTCTTTTAGATCTTCCTATCGTTAGATAGTATTCACTAGAACTCTCTATATGATCACTATTCATAATTTCTTACCATTTTTTCACTGAAATTGGGAATTTAAGTAATATCATTTTTTCACTAATAATAATCTTATTTCTGATTAATACGGCGAGGGGAGATAATTCTACCTGTACTCCGGTAACTTCAATACAAATTACTGAATTAGGCGGAGCGTTGAAATAATCATACTGCATGACGATAAATCAACTCGTTCAATTTGAAAAGTACATGTTGTATACTGTTTCAACCACTTATAGTTTCAAATTACTCTCAACTGGCACTGCGTTATTTTTCTTTAATAAAAAATCGGTGCTGTTTCTCACATTTTCTCCTGTTATACTGCGATATATACTGGTGTACACCTTGTTTCAATATTCACTATATAGTTTCGTGTCAAAATCTCGGTAATGTTATTCATGTATCTGTTAAAATGTATAAAATATTATTTCGTGATGTTTTACAATATCTGTTATTGTTACACTGTAACATATTCATATACACACATCACTGTACTGTTCTATACATATGCCTTGTGATGTTACACGCCTCGAACTGTTTCACACTTTTGTATTTTATGCTCTGTCACTAAAATTCACTTTGTATTTGGACCTTGTACCGTTAAAGTTTTGCCCACTTCATTTTTTGACAGGATCAATGAAGATTGCTAAATGGGAAATGATATAAGTATTAACATCGATAGACATATCTCATCAAATTATTTCCGTTGGTTTACATAGCAAGAAAAAATTGAATCTTGGGCAGAATTATAACAGTTTACATTGCACTATTATGTATAACTGTATATATGTCACTGTTTTTGTGTATGTAACTGTTTTACTGTGCTGTACGAACGTGTCAGGTCTCACAGAGCCCCCACCCACAACCACCACAACAACCACCACCACCACTCCGGTACCGACCACAACAGGTAAAGGAAAAAACGGAACGATTCAAACCTCGCGCATGCCTATACCAAATGTTGCATGTCTTCCCAATTTTACCTCCTACTGAAGTATATAAACATTAACAACCTAATGAGGAAAGGACATGTTAACGTAACCCTGGTAAATACTAGCCGCAATATACCGCTCGGCTAGAGAGATCTCTTTAGCTCGATCGGTTGAGCGTAAGACTAGTAAGCCAGAGGTCCCGGGTTCGATCCCTAGCGGAGGCAGTGATTTAAATTTAATTGATCATGCGCTCTGTTACATTGGCGCCCATGTAAGGACCCGGGAAAAATACTCAGCCTTGCTCCACAAGCATCGTTGTTACCCCTGGAAACTCGAGGACGAGTTCTTTCCTGGAGGGGGAGTATGTAACCCTGGTAAATACTAGCCGCAATATACCGCTCGGCCAGAGAGATATTCTCTTTAGCTCGATCGGTTGAGCGTAACACTAGTAAGCCAGAGGTCCCGGGTTCGATCCCTAGCGGAGGCAGTGATTTAAATTTAATTTATCATGCGCTCTGTTACATTAAGAACAAAATAAATGATAGTATTAACTATGATTTACCTAGATGTAGCAAAATGTGCCAGAATTGTTATGTAGATTTCCAGCCAAGTGATACCACTTCTCGTCTTCGTATCAATAATTAATCGAATGATTCTGATTCAACTTCACTTAGATAGTGTACAAACCGCACTGGGATGTATTCATTTGGACAAATTATTAAATTTGCGTTTGACAAGCACATTTATTTTACTATCATTTCAAAGGGTATCAGTTCGTCAAAATTTAAATCACTTCTAGAATTTTGCCGAGAAATCTATTATACAAATGCATGTTTGAAACAAGAAAAGGTAAACCTGTATACAAACCTTTAACAGATTAGATATGTCTACCAACATCTAACATGTTTCACAAAACTAACATTCTTTATATAATCAAAACGCTTTTTCTTTAAAATTCAAAGTCAACAAGTTAAAGTGTTGACGCCAACAAAATTATTGCTCGGTTTTTGTGAGCAAGGTTATAGCACCTAATTGTTAAAGCCTTATGCTATATTTTGCTTTCACAATCATAAGATATGAGAATCAGGTATTTAAGGCATTGGTATGGTCCCTACTGCGCTTTTCCTCTTCCCCTTACATACGTACCCATATTCTATTGCAGGTTGCATTTCTGGTATTGCTGTCTATCTATCTATTTTGTATCCAATAAACTAAGAAAACGTTGTCATTGATATGAAAACAATTAAAAATGAGATTTCCATTATACCATGTATTATGTTTTCATCATCGGACAGTAGATACATCATAAAATTGTAAATACATAGAATATGCCGTCAATGTTCCAATAATGTACCAAGTGAATCACTTCGTTTACATTGTTAAGAATGTCGATCGTCTTAACTGTACAAATAATTACCGTTTTTCATTTAATGTTATCCTCTTATTGTAGTCACCGACGCCCCGACGCCTCCTCCACGTGCCTTTGATCTTATCATTGTCCTTGATTCATCTGTGAATCCAGCACAATGGCAATGGATTCAACAATACGCTAAGATGGTCGCCGGGCAGCTCAGTATTGACAACGAACAATTCCGTGTTGGCCTTATACGGTATAGTACCGATCAAGTTGTTCAGTTTCAACTGGACGATTACTTGACCAGAGATGACGTTTTGTCTGCAATGGACAATATCCAGTATCAACCAGGCGAGACCAATACTGTAGCTGCTTTAGATTACGTACGAAGAAGGATGTTTATACCGGAGAATGGAGACAGAGACTTTGCTAGAAACTTCGTTCTTCTGATCACGGGGAATGACGAAAGCACAGACAGATACGGCGCTTTCCGAGCTGCTGAAAAATTAGAAAATGAAGGCGCTTATTTATTTACGGTTGGGATCGGACTTCAGGATCACAGCGAACTGGACGAGGTGTCGTCACATCCTCTGGATCAATACCAACGTCTGTTCTTAATATCTGATCGACCAGAGGATATCGATGACGAAAAAGCAATGCTTGATGCATGTAAGTGTTAATTACTTACTCGAGAACTTGGACGACATCTAAATATAAGAAATAAGTTTTCAAACTTAAATTTCATTGTTTGAAGAATACATCAAAATAGATCCTGAGAGTTATAATTGGGTATGGTGTGTCCCGCCCAAAAATAAAAGAAACATTTTCCTTATTGATTATTGGTTGATTAGGATGTAAAACATTTTTATTTTTACACAGGACGGTAAATCCCGCCAAATATCGTAATGTTCGCCTGGTTATCTATATCTTGTATGCATACTTGTAGCAGCTCTTTACTGTTTCCGTCAATTGAAGACCTTTGTATGAAAAAAACTAATTGATGTAGATGACAAAAGTATTATGGTAAACTGCG
Organism: Pecten maximus; assembly: GCF_902652985.1. Taxonomy (NCBI): domain Eukaryota; kingdom Metazoa; phylum Mollusca; class Bivalvia; order Pectinida; family Pectinidae; genus Pecten; species Pecten maximus. The sequence goes on from NC_047033.1 coordinate 32,342,574, forward strand.
AAGTATCTTTACATCAATTATATTGGTATTTATAAAGTCACTTTGCTTAACCGTAGATAGGTGAATAAAACAACTCATTGTTACATTAACTTGTTACAGTACCGGAAGTACCACCGGAAGGATTCCGGCAGAGACCTTTTCGCCCACGTTGTGAGTATTATTCCGTTTAAACTCAATCCATTGTACATACATATCGCCCCCGTTTCATCTTAAATGTTATGCTGTCGAGACACTATTGTATGAACTGTTTGTATATCTGATGCCTTATACATTGTTTGATGTAGTCTACTTTATATCCAAAGTATGGACAATCAAAATTGATAGCATATTGTTCTCACCCGAAATGAACCGTCAAAATATCCAACTAAAATGCATTTTATGATGATTTTAATTATGTTAACGATGCTGAACTATGTATGTAAATTTAAACATTATACTTTAGATTGTATTTTAAATTTATTTTCCTTACAGCTACCACGCCGATCCCTATTACACTACCCCCGCCAGTTTCAGGTAGGTGCTTTATTATTGTATAAAACATGCTCATGTCATTCATGGCTTGGTTGGATACATATATATACATATATACATACATAGTCTGGTGATCCCCAAAACATCGTTAATTTCAAATGCACTGAGTTATTAGATTCTGTTTTCCGAATTCACTGGCATTTTCTTAAATTCATTAACATTTTCTTAAATTGACTTGCGGCTTTTTCTTGTCATTTAAGACTGTGCCTTGTCGAAGGTTGACCTGGTCATCATCATAGACGCCTCCACCAGTGTAGGACAAGATAACTACGATAAAATGCTGGCTTTCTGTAAGGATTTCCTAAAGAACGCCGACATTGATTCCGGTAACGTACGTGTTGGTGCATTGATCTACAGTTCCGGTGTAGAAATCCAGTTTAATCTCAACACATTCTCCACAAGAGCTGATATAAACCAGGCTATCGATGAAATCCCCTACATCTACGGAAGTACGAACACAGCTGACGCTTTGCAGACGATGAGGAGCATGTTCAACTCCGCTGACGGAGATCGTGATGGCGTCCCCAACATCTGTATCATCTTAACAGACGGTGTATCCAACATAAATTCCCGGAGGACCATCCCGGAAGCGGACCGCGCTAGGGTTGACGATATCCACATATACGCGATTGGTATCGGTCTGAAGGATACCAAAGAGTTGGACGGCATCGCCAACAAACCAGCATCGGAAAACAGCTTCAACGTTCAAACCTTTGACGAGCTAAATGCTCTCAGTGACCAAGTCTTTTCTTCTCTCTGTCCAGGTGAGTTTGACCTCGTTTGATGTGTTCCCAGGCTGTAGCACCAATCTTATGTTACTGTTTTCATGTCAAATGTTCTATTTTTATATAATATATATGTTGTTTGATCATAAGCACTGTTTCGTTCTACAAATCACTGGATATTTTTCACATATTACGTATGAAATTGTGTTCACGACGCACAAGTGATGTCTTTTTGAATATCAATACTGCTGTTTTGCGCTCATCATAATGGTGTGGTGTCTTATTAACGTTTGTAAACGTGCATTTGTCCAATTTTGTACACATGCTACACCAGTTCATTGACGTTTTGTCTTTTCCTCAAACATGTGTACTGTTCCTGTTTGTTATATTTGTGTGTGTGTCAATCGGCAGTTATGCGAAGTACTGAGCCCTTTACTACTTCTGCCTCCACTACAACTACAACTCCGACACCAACTACCACAGGTAAAATTCCTGGATATGTTCCTCGAGTTAAGCCCGGTTCAGCATGCATTTTTTCTAGGTTTTTTGAATCTCATCACCAAGACTTGATGATTTTCTTTGAAATATCGTCGTCAGAACGTATTTACAAGCATTAGCACGCTCGCTATATTTTAAATTCCTTTTAGTTCGTGTATGCTAGCAGTGTATGTTTACTGATAATTTATAAAATGTAACATCATTGATTTATTTATTCAAATTATGTATATTTACACAGCCAATCCTGCCTTTGACAACGAGCATGTGTTGTGTTTAAAATGTTAATTAACCTCAAAATCTACGTTCAATTAATTCTCCAAACATGATATTTAAAATAATCATTCTTCAGCCAATCAATCTGTTCCTCTGTACGTCTATCACCTTGAACTTTTTACTCCCTGATCGTACTCAATCCCTACACATAACATCTGGATACGAACTTAACTCCCGCAAAATGCGTTTTCGAGAAAAATCAAATTGTGCTCTTTACATCCATATAGCTTTTCTGTGTAACAATTTGATTACACGTAACATTAACATAACAGTGTTTGTATTTCTATCCGTAATACATCTTGTACATACATCGGGCTAGTGCCATAGATGCACTTATCCCTATCGGTTAAATTTCATTTTAGATATTTGTTCTGTTGCCATGAAACCAAATAGTTTTTTCTGAGCTGCAACTCAAACTCTGTTGAACTGATTTGTTCATCTCCTTAATAATTGCATCAGTTGTGCATGTTTTCTATTTGTGAGATTTCACTGACGGTATTCATTGTAATCCTTGAAACAAATAATCATAAAGACATAATGTACGGTTTTCCACCATTTTCAGATTGCATCATTCAGACTAGTATCATATGAGTGCTTTTTGCTATTATCATCCCACTTTCGTGATTAACATGTCGTTTGTTACCATGTAATCAGTTAAAATTAGCTGTACTGAATAGCTTCAATCTGACGTAAATTTACCATTTGTATCAATGCAGATAACATTTTCTACCATATGATCAAACGTATATATTCTTAACAGCGGAGCGAGAAGAATTATCCTGCACTTTGCGCCTCCCGGTGAATATTCCCATTCATGCAAGGTGTAACACGGTCATTTGATTTTTAAAAAGAGATATGTTGTTGTAAAATAGCAAGAAACCGACGCAACGTATACATGCACGAGAAATCGAAGTCTAAATGTGGCTAACGTCAAAAAAATAAATACCCACTGCACTCGAAGAGAATGACGTCATGATTTAACGAGTGTCCCGGAAAAGTTAATGGAATTATTCTTTATTTAAATGGTTTAACGAATCATGTCTGAAACACGCGATATAGCCGAATAGCTCTTTCTTACTCATGCTTATGTGTGAATATACATGAATTGAACCCTGTTGCGATCTACATTGATATATAGTGACCCTACTCGATTGGTTTGTGCATGTTTAAAACGTTTTTGTTTGTTATACACACTGATATTATCTGTAAACCAGCAATACTCTCAATTCAATAGCAATGCAGTAAGTGCAAAAAGAGCAGCATGTTGTGATAATGTCATGTGAAGTGATACCCAATGATACATTTTATTGCACATTTACACGAATGATATATTTCAATGAGATTAATTCCATCAATATAACCGTAACCATGTAAGCTAACCAGTCAATATGTTCCCTCATACCAACATTTCTATAAATGGTTACATTGTTATCATGAGATAAAGATGCTGGTTCACGATACTCAATGAATAGTTTATCCTTGCAAACTTTTCAGTACCTTGTGTGAAGCTTTGACAAGTAGATGTTATTACGATAATTTCGGAAAAGATAGCAATTGCATTTGCATTGCATTTGGTTATGTATATTTATATAAATATCAGTGGCAACATCTAATATTATAATTATGAAATCCTAATCAAACAATCCTAATTATGACCAGATTCATAATAATGTGTCGGTTGCGATGTGCAAGATATACCATTTTCGGCCAATTCGGAATTCATTGCAAGTATTTATGATTTATGGTGTAACTGCTGGCGATACTGATGGTTTACAACATCACCTAAATCTTGTCTTTTACATTTGTTACAGTCACTGACGCTCCAACACCTCCACCTAGAGCCTTCGATCTAGTGATCGTACTTGATTCCTCAGTAACACCAGAGAAATTTGAATGGATCCGCAATTATGCCAAAATGGTCGCTGGTAGACTCAGTATAGACAACGAGAAGTTCCGAGTCGGTCTCCTCAGGTACAGTACTGACCAAGCCGTTCAATACCAGCTGAACGAGTACTTGACCAGGGACGGCGTTGTGGCCGCCATGGACGATGTCCAGTATCGGCCGGGAGAGACCAATACCGCCGACGCTTTGGAGTATGTTAGGACTCGCATGTTCAAGCCAAATAATGGCGACAGAGATTTTGCAAGAAATTTCATCCTCCTGATCACTGGAAACGATGAAAGCACGGACAGGTATGAGGCGTTCCGAGCTGCAGAGAGAAACGAAGATGACGGAACTTATCTGTTCACGGTGGGAGTCGGACTTCGGGATCACAGCGAACTGGACGAGGTGTCGTCACATCCTTTGGATGAATACCAGCGTCTGTTCTTAATATCTGACCGACCAGAGGATATTGACGACGAGTTAGCGATGCTTGATGCTTGTGAGTTATTTCACGTATACCTATTATTTGTACTGAGATGCATTGAACAGAAAAAATGACCTTACATCTAATGTGTCACTTATCAATGTTATTCAACTTCCTTGTTTTGATACAAAGTCATGAATCTTGATATTCTCAACTTTATTTCCTCATTTATGTAACTTTCCTTTATATATTCAGTACCAGAGGAGCCTCCTGCAGGGTTCCGCGGACGTCCCTATCCTCCACCAAGTAAGTGAACGTTGCATGCATTTACCCTGGTGTCAAATCAAACATATGGCTCGGATAGAACATGTGACGAGAATATCGTATATGCGGTACATTTTTATCTATATAATCTCCCATTCCTGTGATAATCGAATAAATCAAATGTGACTTCTCATTGTTCCCGTTTTAGAATCGTGGTAAATATGCGAATGTAGTGCATGTTCTAGCCTTCCATCTGTGATTTTGTTAACGATATTCTCCTGGTGTTGTATTATATATTTGTTTGCTATCAATACTGTTTCCAAAATGCAATTTGGATATGTCTTGTTTTGGACAGATCTTTAATGATGTTCTGTCTGATCTGAAAGTGTTTTTGTCTAACACGCCAAACTATAACTTTGAATCAGAACAAAGACTAAAGCGAATTTCCGGGAGACCGTTTACGAAATAATGTATGTCTAACAAAGAACAAAAGGTTTATGAAATAATACTCAAACATGACTTACCAGATACAGTATCTATATTAATCATATTTGTTTCTTTGTTTCAGCGACAACTCCAATTCCAATCACACTTCCACCAGCAACTGGTAAGTATATAAAAACATGTAATGCAACATTAATAATAATTCCCTTCATATTAGGTAAACGACATTGATATATTGTTTTGTTTTATTTCCATTTTCATTAAGAGCCGTCTTAACAATGAAGTGAGTATAATGGCAACTAAACTGCTTATTGTGAACTTACAAGTCTTTTCTGACTATGTCATACCACATAACGGACAATTCAGCTTCTTATGTCTAGCTATCTGATCACAGTTGTTCAAAGGTAACTAGCTTAATCGTTTGATAATGAAAATATAATTTTATTTTTTACATCAAAACCATTTTGTTTTTATTCCTCAAAATAAAGCAGTCGGAAAGGGAAAACAATTTCCGGTTGTTGTTAAACTGTGATATGCCCCTTTTTGTTAAGAAATTGGGTACAGGTTACCTTTTAAAATTTTGTGCATCAACTGACGATGTGGACAACAAATGTGATATCGCTATTACTATTTCCTCAGGTGAAGCCTTATATTATCAAGCGTTTTCTTCATTATTCGTAATGACAGTTTTCTCAATCAAACATTACTACGACTACTAAGGTTGCGTGTGACGTGATCTGTAATTGGGAACGGATATATAACTGTGTAAAGAAAATGTATATTTAAAACAGAATGTTGATTTCTCCTTAATCTTTACAGATTGTGCCTTATCAAAGGTTGATCTGATCGTCATCATAGACGCCTCCACCAGTGTAGGACAAGATAACTACGATAAAATGCTGGCTTTCTGTAAGGATTTCCTAAAGAACGCCGACATTGATTCCGGTAACGTACGTGTTGGTGCCTTGATCTACAGTTCCGGGGTAGAAATTCAGTTTAATCTAAATACATTCTCCACGAGAGCTGATATAAACCAGGCTATCGATGAGATTCCCTACATCTACGGAAGTACGAACACAGCTGACGCTTTGCAGACGATGAGGAGCATGTTCAACTCCGCTGACGGAGACCGTGACGGCGTTCCTAACATCTGTATCATCTTAACAGACGGCGTATCCAACATCAATTCCCGGAGAACCATCCCGGAAGCGGACCGCGCTAGGGTTGACGATATCCACATTTACGCCATTGGTATCGGTCTAAAGGATACCAAAGAGTTGGACGGCATCGCCAACAAACCAGCATCGGAAAACAGCTTCAACGTTCAGACCTTTGACGAACTGAATGCTCTCAGTGACCAAGTCTTCTCTTCTCTCTGTCCAGGTATGTTAGTGTTTCGCTAATTAAATGCCTTGGACACTAGCACATGTTTTACGTCAGGTATTATATCATTGTTGACGTATATGTTATATTGCGATATTCACTAATACATATAGCACTCGTATTATATATATTTTGTATATATTATGTTGGATGTATTACATCACATTGAGCTTCTCTACTCACAGTCATACTTTATAAAACGTTTACTGTTTCTCTGTATCTTCTGAAGAATCTTTTTGTCTTATAAATTACCGTTAAGGTCTAATTGTGTTTTGTCTCTAGCACCTGTTCACTTGTTTTGTTAATGCACTACTGTCTGATAACGTAAATATGTTTGGTACATGTTTTGTTAATGCACTACTGTCTGATAACGTAAATATGTTTGGTACATGTTTTGTTAATGCACTACTGTCTGATAACGTAAATATGTTTGTTACATGTTTTGCACTTGTTTACCACTGTAACGTATACTGTTTGTGTTTGTGTTTGAATGTGAATCTAAACAGGGTTCAAACAGGAAGAACGACCAACTACCACGTCAACTGTCCCTCCAACGACAGGTAAACAACATACTATATATAAAGCACTTGATGCTTTCCTCCTATTGAAACTGTTCAATGACCTGGTCAAGCTGGCCTGTATCTTCTACCATGTTTCTCAGTTTTATTTTCAGTTAAATAATGGTTTCATCTACTATTGGTATTAATAATTTTGGATGATAAATGTGGGCTGTGCTTTATTCGTTGATCACATCAACATCAGCTATTTATTTTAGGCTTGTGGTATAAATCAAGATGTACGTAAAGGATTAAACGTAATTAATGTGTTATGGTAGATCCGGTTTAGAACAAATTTCAACAGGTTGAAAAATGTTCACGAAATCCTGATTTAGCTTGAGTTAAATACAGTTTCTGAATATTGTATAATGTAACTTTGCAAAGCCAAATGCTTTTTGTCTGTAATATATTTTTAACAGTTTTGGAGGAAATACATAATTGGGGTAAACGTAGAAATTGTAAAATAGTTTTAAGCATTCATAATCACTTCTCAAAATATCGAATTTGGAAACACTTCAGGATAAACACACATTCATCAATTAATTGATAACTTCAGTAATTTCCAATGGAGTTTTTATTTACATTAGAGCTATGATTTTATTTTCTTTGAAAGAAATTTCTTCACTTTGCCTTTTAGTGACTGATGCACCGACAACAACTACAACAACTACAACTACCACTCCAGCTCCAACACCTCCACCTAGAGCATTCGATCTTATCATTGTGCTTGACTCGTCGGTAACACCAGAGAAATTCGAATGGATCCGCAATTACGCTAAAATGGTCGCTGGTCGACTCAGCATTGATAACGAGAAATTCCGTGTCGGCCTTCTCAGATACAGTACTGACCAGGCCGTCCAATACCAGCTGAACGATTATTTGACCAAGGATGACGTTGTTACTGCCATGGACGATGTCCAGTACCAACCAGGCGAGACAAACACAGTGTCCGCCTTAGATTACGTTAGAAGAAGGATGTTTACACCTGAAAATGGTGACAGAGACTTTGCTAGAAACTTTGTACTTCTTATCACGGGAAAGGATGAAAGCACAGATAGATACGGATCCTTCCGGGCAGCTGAGAAATTAGAAAATGAAGGCGCGTATATATTTACGGTTGGTGTCGGACTTCAGGACCACAGTGAACTGGACGAGGTGTCGTCACATCCTCTGGAGGAATACCAGCGCCTGTTCTTAATATCTGACCGTCCAGAGGATATCGATGACGAGTTAACAATGTTGGACGCATGTAAGTCATATGTCAATTACCCATTGGAATCGTACTCTGGTTTTGTTTAATGAAATATTATTAGCAAAAATGACTGGTAAGTCAATATTATATGTTAGCTTTGTTTAGTTTGCTCCGCTAGATGCATAATCAATATGATGTTAACAAAAAAGTACATATCTAAATTCTATACCTTATGTACTGTTACGGTATGTGTTTGATACTTATTTTATAACCGATGTTTGTTGATTTTGTCCAGCTTACTCAGTGAGATGATTTATTGGTTATATTGGTTACCAATAAGTGTGTTAGTACAGACACAAGTCATGGGACTGAATTTCTATGTATTGTTTTTATATTCAGTACCAGAGGAGCCCCCGGCAGGTTTCCGTGGACGCCCCTACCCTCCTCCAAGTAAGTATTCGTTTGATGATATGTTTCTCTAACATAAGATGTACCTATGAACAACCGAGACTAGTGTCAAATTCCACCGTGATATAATCAGATATCAAATGGTTGCAGATACATGATCACTGCTTGGTAAACGTAAAGTTGGTCCAATATATGAATTTGATGTGGCGAGTTAATTATTGAATATTGATGTAGTATGATATGGTATGGATCCTGGTCAGACAACAAGTATTGCGTCCCTTTGATTGTACAAGTTGTTCGACAATAATGCCGTGTATTGTACAAAGCAGTTGTAACTCAGACATCCTAAACTGGACCGGAAATAACTTATATCTCTAATACTTGTGTTCTAGCAACAACGCCAATTCCAATCACGCTTCCACCTGCGACAGGTAATTATATCGAATCGGTTCCTTTTTCTTTTTTATTGATTTATTTTTTTTTTTTTTTTTTTTTTTTTTTTGTCTTTCGTAAAGACTAAAATACAAACAAATCTATCAATTGTAAAGCGTACACTTTTTTCTTATTTTAAAGTAATTCGAGCTTGAATCGTTCGTTAAATCATGATTAATGATGACTATGCTAGTTTTAGTAAGTAATTTGTTTTGCATGGTGGTAAATCGGCCTACAAGCGTCGCGGTGAGCTGTTTTGATTCGGTAAGGACTGAAAGATGGGGAACCCAATCTATGTAAGGGTGCAGTTACTGCAATTCACTGTGTGTGTAAAAGTGAGAAATATTACACATTCGATTTCAAGTATTATCTTTTTATGATAGATTGCGCCTTGTCCAAAGTTGATCTCGTCATCATCATAGACGCCTCCACCAGTGTAGGACAAGATAACTACGATAAAATGCTGGCTTTCTGTAAGGATTTCCTAAAGAACGCCGACATTGATTCCGGTAACGTACGTGTTGGTGCCTTGATCTACAGTTCCGGGGTAGAAATCCAGTTTAATCTCGACACATTCTCCACGAGAGCTGATATAAACCAGGCTATTGATGAAATCCCCTACATTTACGGAAGTACGAACACAGCTGACGCTTTGCAGACGATGAGGAGCATGTTCAACTCCGCTGATGGAGATCGTGATGACGTCCCGAACATCTGTATCATCTTAACAGACGGCGTATCCAACATCAATTCCCGAAGAACCATCCCGGAAGCGGATCTCGCTAGAGTTGACGATATCCATATATACGCCATTGGTATCGGTCTGAAGGATACCAAAGAATTGGACGGCATCGCCAACAAACCAGCATCGGAAAACAGCTTCAACGTTCAAACCTTTGACGAACTGAATGCGCTCAGTGACCAGGTCTTCTCTTCTCTATGTCCAGGTGAGTTTGACCTCGTTTTGGTTGTTTTCAGACTGTGTCTAAAGTGTCATTCTACAGTTTTCGTGTCTAATTCTCTTGTTTTAAGTGTGTGTTTTTTGCTGTAATCACTGTTTCATTCAAGAATTGACGAGGCACTTCTTCAGGAATTGTATTTAAAATGTATTCACACCGCACACATGTTTTGCTTGATGTAAGTTTTAATGTGTCACGTTCTAATGGTGTAACTATCCTGTCTGTTATACTTGTCTGTGTATGTCACTCGGCAGTTAAGCGAACCACTGAGCCCTCTACTACTACCACTACAACCACGACTCCAGCACCAACTACCACAGGTAAAACTCCGAGTGAAGCCCAGTTACGCATGTGCATTAAATGATTTGTGATTCCTGTGTCAGAGTCCCATCACTGTCTTTCATTTGTTATCATTAATATGTGTTTGAATATATATATACACGTCGTCCATTATACCTAATGTTATTTAAACCATATATCCCCTCCTCTAATAATAGGTCTAGACCTATTTCATGTTTTTGTCTAATAGTACATTCGTGTTTATGTATGTTGGTAGTGCTAACAAACCGACAATGGTACTAATGTAAAATCATTCAGCCTTCCCTTTATGTAATCCTTTCCCTATATACACAGCCTACTTATTAAACCGGGCATGTGAGGTTATCTTCATTGCGTATCTATCCAATCAAATACTTCCTCTCCTTAGTGTCATTGCATGATATTCGTAATATCTGAATCGGTTCCTCTACTTCCCATCAAACTATACACTTCTTCGTCACCCGGGACTTTTATTTTTAAGTACAAGTACTTCCTATAACACATAATAACTACACATATTTCAGTTTTAAATACGACCGAATTATATAGCCGTATTCTTTCAAAATGTAATAGGGCCTTTGGTTCGTCAATATCAATAATTTGTTCTGACTTATTATAACGTATCATGACCTATGATTGGTCAATATATATGATTCTTTGGATATGTCACACGGAGTTTGATTTGCCAATATATCTGTTTTCGTTATGAAAACACACACGCACTAATTTGCGGCTTTGACTTTAACCAGACTTTCCCTAGATTTGTATAGAGTTACCGTCGTGGAAGCCAAAGACGTTTACTCTTCTAGAACACCTGGCCATTGATTGATCGAATAGTGTATTCGTTGTCTTGTCAATATTCTCGTATATTTGACTGGGCAAAAGAAATTATTCATTTGATGTATGACATGATTATGATTGGCCAATAAAAATAATTAATACGACATAGTATACGGCCTTTGATTGTTCAATAGAAATGCTCAATTTGATATGTTACATGACTTATTATTGGCCGATACAAATAATTAATACGATATATTATACGGCCTCTGATTTCTCAATAGAAATACTTAATTTGTTTTGTTACACGATCTTTGATTGGTCACAAGAAATCATCTTTGCTTGTTTATCAACAATATGCCGCCCGAAACATCTGTATTTACATGACATTCTAGTTCAAATCATTTCTGCTATAAATGGGTAGGATTCACACATCACTTTAAAAAGAATAACCTCATGATAAAGACCATGTCCCAGTAAAGTAAGCATGTTTAATTTCATTATATTGCCTTGACTGTAAGGAATTCCATTGAGAGTGAAACAAATTCCTCGAGAAAGGCAAATAAAATTTAAAAAGAAACAGCACGATTTCGCTTGCACGAGTTTATATAGACATTGATGAAGAGAAGCTTATATTCATTAATTGGCTGTGACCGTAGTTATATTTGTATATCTTGACGAACCAGTGAAGTCTTAACATTCTTATATAAAATGCTTTGTGCTTATTACGAACGTTTTCTTATACCTGCATATGTTTTTTTCTTAATTCAATATACGCCAATAAATTAAGATGCTCGAATTGATAAATCAAAAGTGCATGTTGTGATGATTTTACGTGAGTTAATCTTATGTTCAATGATGTGTTGATACTTAAATACATATATGCGATATAGGTTTATAAGAATAATTGAATCAGTCTTTGATACTTAGGCATTACCATGCTAGTTAATGACATTCATTAAGAATATTCAATTTGATATCAAGCTTCAGACCTCTAATAACAAATGTGGTCTAATGTCAGTAATTTGTGAGAAATCAGTGAGGCCGCGGCGAGGAGGCACGAATGAGTAAACTTTTTTATAAGGGAGGAAAAGGCAGTCAGCTGTTTTTGACCAGGTGAAGACATTGAGTGGAATTCATTAGGGTCTTCGATAATTGAAAGGAACAATGTTTCTAAAAAAAATAATAATGAAGGATAGGTGGGTTTTTTTTTAAATACGAATGACGTCCAATACTTACGGAAATGACAGCAATAACATTCAAATCGGTTAAGTGTAACTTGGAATACTAATTTATTTACAATATGTATAGTAATCACTGCAGACTCTTAATATGATGATCAGACCATTTCTGAATGAACTTTCAAATCTTCCAAGACGAAATGGCGTTGTTATATATGTAGTGTATGGATAAACCACCATTATGTCTGAAGGAAAGATTTAATGGCAAATAGCCATGCAATCATCAATTATTTTGGGGGAAGATGATGGCAATGATGATATGATACGTATAAGTTAACATTTTTATATTGTATTGTTTATAGTCACTGACGCTCCAACGCCTCCTCCTAGAGCCTTCGATCTCGTAATAGTACTGGATTCCTCAGTAACACCAGAGAAATTCGAATGGATCCGCAATTATGCCAAAATGGTCGCTGGTAGACTCAGTATAGACAACGAGAAGTTCCGAGTCGGTCTCCTCAGGTACAGTACTGACCCAGCTGTTCAATACCAGCTGAACGAGTACTTGACCAGAGACGGCGTTGTGGCCGCCATGGACGACGTTCAGTATCGGCCGGGAGAGACCAATACCGCCGACGCTTTGGAGTATGTTAGGACTCGAATGTTTAGACCCAATAATGGTGACAGAGATTTTGCAAGAAATTTCATCCTCCTGGTCACTGGTAATGACGAAAGCACGGACAGGTATGAGGCGTTCCGAGCTGCAGAGAGAAACGAAGATGACGGAACTTATCTGTTCACGGTTGGGGTGGGACTACGGGACCACAGTGAACTGGACGAGGTGTCGTCACATCCTCTGGATGAATACCAACGTCTGTTCTTAATATCTGACATACCAGAGGATATCGACGACGAGTTAGCAATGTTAGATGCATGTGAGTTATTCGCTTATTATCCTACGTATACTTGTTACTTGTTATAGGTACATTTGTTAGATTTGTTGAACAGGAAATAACGAAAACAAATTTATTGTGTGTCCGATTAGCAATGTCCTCCAGCTTCCTTGGTAATATAAGTCATTGAATTGGATATTTGCAACTTGTGTTTGTGTTTTTTTTTTGTTTTTTGTTTTTTGGGTTGTTTTTTTATTCTCATTGCTGTTACCTTTCTTTTTATATATTCAGTACCAGAAGATCTCCCAGAAGGGTTCCGTGGACGTCCCTATCCTCCCCCAAGTAAGTTTACATTGCATATATTTATTTCAAATCAGATCCAACTTTTTGCTCAGATATAACAATCATGTGATGTGTAGGTCCTATATATGGGGCATTTGCATCTCAACAGAGACATAAGTTAATATGTTCTATTCATGTCGATGTTGCTACTCCTGCTTAGCGCTCAGCATATTTGGAATGGGACGACTGGTTGGCCCGTTGTCAGTATAATGTGACCGGGTGGGGTGTGCTGCTGGGTGTCTTCGGCTGTATTCTTCAGTGATATAGCACTTTAAATCGGCAAAAGTTCCGGCCTATCACAAGGAGACTTAACACGAACATAACGCAGCCTCCCAAAACACACATACGCACTCACCACACTCATACATGTCGCACGCACGGGAGGCCGTCCTTGAATGACCTTAGATGTTAATAGGACGTTAAACAAAATAAACCAAACCAAATAATGTCGATGTGTTTACTTAATATAACATCTGTGTGGTATCATCAATTTATCAAACATCGTTACTGTCTCCACTGTAGCTTGGATACATCATGATGTTATCAGTTGTATATTGAATGATGTTCGGTCTGGTTTTAAAGTGCTTCATTAAACACGCGAGTCTAAAGCTGTACAATAGAGACTAGTAAGCAATTCTAGAAGTTGTTTTCGTTATAATGTGTGTGTTATGCAGTAAAATACATAAATATTGATACACATACTATTTGACTATCACTCTTGGAATGTTATCTTATCTTAATTGTCTTCTAGCAATGTTTCCTATCTTTTGACCTTTGAACTTGTATGTGGCTGTATAAAGCCAATCAGTAATCCCAAGGCGTGTACAATAAGATGACATTGTTAGCTTTGCTTATCAATAGGCGGATACGATCAAAGTTAAGGATTGCAAAGGTGGATATGACAGCGCATAACATTAATGGTTATAGGTACATGTCTAATTAAGTTTACATTTTGATTTGTTTTGAAACATATACACGTACTTACATATTCTTTGAAAGGACTAGTAACTTATTGAATAAACGATTGACATAAGTAGTGAGTGATCCAATTTGCTGAAATCGTCACCTTCACCACATCACATTGTAAAGGTATCGGATATATAGTAAGTGTAGTTATCAAATGATAAATCATTAAAGTATCATCATGACTGTAAAATGGGTTTGTGTTTCTTAAAGCATTGCCATGATTTTGCGGATACGGAATTTATTTCTATGATATTTATTTTTTTTTTATTTTAGCGACTACGCCAATTCCAATCACACTTCCACCAGCAACTGGTAAGTGTATAAATAACATGTAATGAAAAAACTAATAATAGTTACATTCACATTAATTAAACAACAAAAATATTTTTCTGTTTTATTTCCATTTTTATTGAGAACCGTGTTATCAATAAAGTGATTTTAATGGCAACTTAAGTGCTTATTGTAAACTTATAAGACTCTTCCTAATCATGTTATAAAACTTAACGGACAATTAAGCTTTATACATTAAGCTATCTGAACCCAGTTGTTCAAAGGTAGTTAGCTTATTGAAATGAAATGAAAATCTCTTTTTTTCCATTGCTTGGAAACCTGTGTATGTATATTTCTTAAAATAGGAAAGATATGAAGAGACTGGTGAGTGTTATAGAGCTTTGTAAAGGTTTGACAAACAAATTTTACATCAAAAGAGTTTCGGATTGTTGTTATACTGTGTTTAGCCTAATAAGGTTTTTAACAGCAGTGCCCAGGTCATACTTTTGAAGCTATAGCTTTCCCATTTCTATGCATTAAATGACGATTTGGAATGCTAACAAATGTGATATTGCTATAATCCTTGATTCAGACGAAGTCTTCATTCCTGTAACATTATAGTATCAAACGTTTTTTTTATTATTTGTAAAGATGTTTTTATTTAACGAACCATTCTACAACTAATTACATTGAGTGTGTCGTGATCTGAATTACGGAACAGATATATAACTCTGTATATAAAATGTGTATCTGAAACAGAATATGGACCTGTTCTTATTATTTACAGATTGTGCCTTGTCCAAAGTTGACCTGATCATCATCATAGACGCTTCCACCAGTGTAGGACAAGATAACTACGATAAAATGCTGGCTTTCTGTAAGGATTTCCTAAAGAACGCCGACATTGATTCTGGTAACGTACGTGTTGGTGCCTTGATCTACAGTTCCGGTGTAGAAATCCAGTTTAATTTAAACACATTCTCCACGAGAACTGACATAAACCAGGCTATCGATGAAATCCCCTACATCTACGGAAGTACGAACACAGCTGACGCTTTGCAGACGATGAGGAGCATGTTCAACTCCGCTGATGGAGATCGTGATGGCGTCCCCAACATCTGTATCATCTTAACAGACGGCGTATCCAACATCAATTCCCGAAGAACCATCCCGGAAGCGGATCTCGCTAGAGTTGACGATATCCACATATACGCCATTGGTATCGGTCTGAAGGATACCAAAGAATTGGACGGCATCGCCAACAAACCAGCATCGGAAAACAGCTTCAACGTTCAAACCTTTGACGAACTGAATGCGCTCAGTGACCATGTCTTCTCTTCTCTATGTCCAGGTGAGTTTGACCTCGTTTTGGTTGTTTTCAGACTGTGTCTAAAATGTCATTCTATTTATGTTATATTGTGATAGTCACTAATACGTATAATTCTCCTATATATATTTTGTCGGTATTATGTTAAATATATTATTATATGTGTCTTTCACATTGAGCTTCTCTACTCGCAGTCCATTCCTTATTCAACGTTACTGTTCCTTTGTATCTTCTGATAGACCTTTTTTCTTTCTGATAAATTACCGTTTAGGTCTTTTTGTGTTTTGTCTCCAACACATGTTCACTTGTTTTGTTAATGCACTACTGTCTGATAACGTAAATATGTTTGTTACATGTTTTGCACTTGTTTACCACTGTAACGTATACTGTTTGTGTTTGTGTTTGAATGTGAATGTAAACAGGCTTCAAACAGGAAGAACGACCGTCTACCACGTCAACTGTTCGTCCAACGACAGGTAAACAATATACGATATATTACATACTAGAAGCTTACTCTCAACATAGTTTGACATTTGTTGTTTCTTTATATTATACCATAGCTCACCGCTTTATTTCAATTGACGGTTCATTTATTGTTGGTATTGATCATTTGAAATGGTATTGTCAAATACTGGATAAATATAACTTATGTTTTGTTACATTTTCCATCAACATATTATTTATTGGAAACAAAGGTCCAGTACATTTGCTGGCCTGTTAGTAACTGACATGAATCATAAGAGATTAAACTTCAATGGAGTTACATAAGTTAATCTAGTCTCGTACGCGCTTCATCAGGTTGAAAATTGTTCAAGAAATATGATTTGATCTTATTCAGTGAATGAGTTTGATAGAGTTTACAACACTATCTTTATGTTTTATATTGGAACCTTGCAATAAAAAACATCTAATCGCCTGGAAACATTTTTCTTTGGGAGTTTTAGAACTGCAAAATATAGGGAAAACAGTAAAAGATGTGTATTTGGAAAGAGCCTAGTGACTTGAAATTTTTTAAGAAAATATTGAATCAGGCAATGCTATTAGATAAACCTACAGTTGATCAGTTATTTTTTATCTTAAGTAATGTAACACGAGTTTATTTACATCAGGTCATTACATTTTGTTAATGTAAACACTTTCTTTTCTTTTAGTGACCGATGCACCGACCACTACAACCACAACTACTACTACTACCACTACCACCCCAGCTCCAACACCCCCACCTAGAGCATTCGATCTTATCATCGTGCTTGACTCCTCGGTAACACCTGAGAAATTCGAATGGATTCGCAATTACGCTAAAATGGTCGCTGGTCGACTCAGCATTGATAACGAGAAATTCCGTGTCGGCCTTCTCAGATACAGTACTGACCAGGCCGTCCAATACCAGCTGAACGATTATTTGACCAAGGATGACGTTGTTACTGCCATGGATGATGTCCAGTACCAACCAGGCGAGACAAACACAGTGGCTGCCTTAGATTACGTTAGAAGAAGGATGTTTACACCTGAAAATGGTGACAGAGACTTTGCTAGAAACTTTGTTCTTCTGATCACGGGAAAAGACGAAAGCACAGATAGGTATGGAGCCTTCCGGGCAGCTGAGAAATTAGAAAATGAAGGCGCGTATATATTTACGGTTGGGGTCGGACTTCAGGACCACAGTGAACTGGACGAAGTGTCGTCACATCCTTTGGAGGAATACCAGCGTCTGTTCTTAATATCTGACCGACCAGAGGATATCGATGAGGAGTTAACAATGTTGGACGCATGTAAGTCATATGTCAATTACCCATTGGAATCGTACTCTGGTTTTGTTTAATGAAATATTATTAGCAAAAATGACTGGTAAGTCAATATTATATGTTAGCTTTGTTTAGTTTGCTCCGCTAGATGCATAATCAATGTGATGTTAACAAAAAAGTACATATCTAAATTCTATACCTTATGTACTGTTACGGTATGTGTTTGATACTTATTTTATAACCGATGTTTGTTGATTTTGTCCAGCTTACTCAGTGAGATGATTTATTGGTTATATTGGTTACCAATAAGTTTGTTAGTACAGATACAAGTCATGGGACTGACTTTCTATGTATTGTTTTTATATTCAGTACCAGAGGAGCCCCCAGCAGGTTTCCGTGGACGCCCCTACCCTCCTCCAAGTAAGTATTCGTTTGATGATATGTTTCTCTAACATAAGATTTACCTATGAACTTGCTGTTTATCTCGTAAGTTTGTCGGTACAACCGAGACCAGTGTCAAATTCCATCGTGATATAATCAAATATCAAATGGTTGCAGATTCATGATCAATGCTTGGTAAACGTAAAGTTGGTCCAATATAAGAATTTGATGTGGCGAGTTAATTATTGAATATTGATGTAGTATGATATGGTATGGATCCTGGTCAGACAACAAGTGTTGTGCCCCTTTGATTGTACATGTTGTTCGACAATAATGCCGTGTATTGTACAAAGCAGTTGTAACTCAGACATCCTAAACTGGACAGGAAATAACTTATATCTCTGATACTTGTGTTCTAGCAACAACGCCAATTCCGATCACGCTTCCACCTGCGACAGGTAATTATATCGAATCGGTTCCTTTTTCTTGTTTATTTATTCATTTATTTTTTATTCATTTTTTTTGTCTTTCGTAAAGACTTAAATACAAACAAATCTATCAATTGTAAAACGTACACTTTGTTCTTATTTTAAAGTAATTCGAGCTTGAATCGTTCGTAAAATCATGATTAATGATGACTATGCTAGGTTTAGTAAGTAATTTGTTTTGCATGGTGGTAAATCGGCCTACAAGCGTCGCGATGAGCTGTTTTGCTTCGGTAAGGACTGAAAGATGGGGAACCCAATCTATGTAAGGGTGCAGTTACTGCAATTCACTGTGTGTGTAAAAGTAAGAAATATTACACATTCGATTACAAGTATTATCTTTTTATGATAGATTGCGCCTTGTCCAAAGTTGATCTCGTCATCATCATAGACGCCTCCACCAGTGTAGGACAAGATAACTACGATAAAATGTTGGCTTTCTGTAAGGATTTCCTAAAGAACGCCGACATTGATTCCGGTAACGTACGTGTTGGTGCCTTGATCTACAGTTCCGGGGTAGAAATCCAGTTTAATCTCGACACATTCTCCACGAGAGCTGATATAAACCAGGCTATTGATGAAATCCCCTACATCTACGGAAGTACAAACACAGCTGACGCTTTACAGACGATGAGGAGCATGTTCAACTCCGCTGACGGAGATCGTGATGGCGTCCCTAACATCTGTATCATCTTAACAGACGGTGTATCCAACATCAATTCCCGGAGAACCATCCCGGAAGCGGACCTAGCCAGAGAGAACGATATCCACATCTACGCCATTGGTATCGGTCTGAAGGATACCAAAGAGCTGGACGGCATCGCCAACAAACCGGCATCGGAAAACAGCTTTAACGTTCAAACTTTTGACGAACTGAATGCACTCAGTGACCAGGTCTTCTCCTCTCTCTGTCCAGGTGAGTGAGTTTGACCTCGTTTACACATATTTCCATGCTTTATCATCAATGTTACTCTAATGTTTTGCGTGTTGTACTCTCCATTTTTTTAAAATGTGTTCGTTACTCTGTTGTAAACAACAAGTCAGAAAGCACTTTTCATGAATTGTATTTGTAATTGTATTGATGTCGCACAGATGTTTTGTTAGATATCACTATTTAATATTTACGTCCCATTGGTGTAGGGTATCTTATTGGTGTTTGTAAATGTATGTCTGTGAATTTTGCGTATACAGTCTATACTTGTTAAAATCACGGTGCGTCTATAGTTCACACTTATGTACTGTTGTATATGTATGTCACTCGGCAGTAAAGCGAACCACTGAGCCCCCTACAACTACTACCACCACTACAACCAC